>NW_003315032.1:1125432-1128915 GCF_000150825.1 Verticillium alfalfae VaMs.102
TACCTCCTACCCCCCTCCGCTCTTGTCTACTGATCCGGCGTGCCTTGGATCTTCGTGCTTTCCAACCAGAAGACTTGGACGCGTCTGCTTCGGCTCAAGCCACGACCAAAACACGCAACAGGGACCTTGCGAGATACCTGGAGCAATACGACGCGTCGTCCAGTTTGCTTAAGCTCTCCATCTCCTCTGCGGTCCATAAGATCACGAAAGCCCGAGCCCCCCCTTGATATGAGATATGCTGGAGCACGTTTTGTGGTCAGGCTGGGTCTCCAGACGGAAGATGACAGGATACCCGTCAAGCCCTCAACACAGTGTTTGGCTCCCCCCAGTGCTCCGCGACAGGACTAGACACACCTACGCAAACTCTCCCGTTTTGGTAGCTTGTCCTATCACACTCGAGTCACATCCATCGAGCAGCCCCCTGACGACAAGAGCCCACGCTCCCCTGGACCTTGACGTGATTCCCCGAAATAACGACGCTGGACACATGCCTCAGCTAGGCGGCTGTCTCTTTTGGCTGGATCTCCTATCAAAATAGCCTTGATTCGGCAAACCAGACAGCAGCTCCTCGCTAGCCTGGTCGAGCTCGGGACATTAGACATGGAGAGGGTGAACAACGGCAGCTTGGTACCAGGCCCCCCCCTTCCGTCATACTGCCCAGTCTGTATGGCTTGAGCGACTCGCCTACCCTCCAGGCTCTCCACAGTTTTGCTTAGCTCTCGCAGGACTGGCGTCACTTGTTTGAGCATAGATCTGGAGACGGCCAGTGCTCGACCTGTTTACTGTAGCGACTTGGGACCTCTGCACTACGGAATCTGGTATCTACACTTTATCACCCGACGAGCATGGTCCAAGAAAAAAACAAAGTGAATGAATAAAAAGACGAACCCTTTGCCCGCCCCTTCGACGAAGTTTTTTGCCCCTCTCTAATTGACGGATGCTCGCAGGGACCAATCTCCTCCGTTTGTCCCGAGTTGATGCTTGACCTACATCCTGGTACTGACACAATGCAACGCGGGTGTGGACTGCAAAGGTCTAGTGTGCTTAGGTACTTTTACCTTGCATAGGTCTCATGTACCAGCAGAGGAGATTGTCATGTACCGGTACCTGAGCCAAAGTACCAGCTTCGCTCGACATTTATTCCGCTGGCCACCGCCTGCAACCAGCGGTCCAAGGCCATGAGCAAAGCGCCCCTCAGCCCAGCCCAATCAAAGTCTGACTTTGGCCGCACGATGCTCGGTTTTCGATCCCTCTGTTTCTACCCTCCACTTCGCTTTGCCAGTGCGCAAGTGAGGGCGCCTGTGTGCGTGCGTGCTGCGGCCAGGTGCCAGCATCCTACACATGCGGGAGCACAAGCGATAGATTGACCCATCTAGCCGTCTCCCGGGCGAGACATGCTCGGCGAAAAGCCGAACGGGGCGTTTACGCTGCTAGAGGATCTGTAAGCAATCCCACTTGTACCAGAATGGCTCGGTCTGATAGTCGTGATGCCAGATCCAAGGCCACATGCAGACTGGTAAGGTGAAGAAGAAGAAAAACGCTGGCAGAAAAAGCTGGTTGGCGCCAGCTCGACCGCATGCCTCGCTGTGCATAGTGGTGCTGAGAGCGAGCACCGTTCGAGCGCGAGTTCCTCAGAGTAGTGCGCAGGCTCCGTGTTCCGACGAGGCCGGCGCTGGTGCTGGCGCTCGGCTGGTGCTGATGGAGTGTCAGGAGTGCACACCAGCACACACCTAGCGTTCCTTGCCCGCCTTGCCCACCTACCTGGCTACGTAGGTGGGCAAGTACTCGGGCGAACGAGACAAGACGGCCTCCCTCGAATACCGAAACAGGTGGTACTTGGTCATGCACGGGCAGGTGGCTGAACAGCTTGTACCTTGTGAGTCGCGACTGGTGACGGGGATGGAGAGAGTGAGGAGTGATGCGTGCGCGCGCCTAGACCGCAGACAGGGCCGGAGGTGTCTGGACTGATGCCGCGCCCCAGTGAGGAGTTGTTTCGACCAGTTTTCCCCCTCCTCTTCCTTGGCCTTCCTGGCCCTCCCTTGAGCGCTGGGCCCCAACTCCCTGTTCCACAGTCGAGATTGATGCGGTTGTACCAGCGACTTGTGTGCAGCCCTGTCGCCCAAGCGAATCCCGCACTGTGCCATAACCGGCGACCCTCTCTCCCTCCGTCCGCCACCCGCTATGCGCCCTTTCAAATGCCTGCAGCAACCAATGAGACAGTGCGCAGCGTGACCCAAACTGTCCACCGACCCCCAATGCCTGCCTTTTTGGCTCCGCCCCGACTGTCGGTTGTCTGGCTGATGCGAGCAGGGCATGGACCGACTGATTTTTGGGGGAGTCTGCGCTCCCCTCCCTCTTGCTTGCTGGGCGCCCCAGCTGCTGCACCCATTTACTCCCTCTTCCTGCTGGTCTCACCTAGACGCACACACACACGACACGTGACCGACATGAACACGTCCATCGCATTGCTGACAACCAAAGCAATCACTTGCATACATTTTCATTTTCGAACAATTCGACCAGCGAAAGATATTCTGATCTCAAGATGGGCGATTTGACCGAAATGGCCAAGGCATATCACGTGATATTTGAGCACCAGCCAATGGCCCAAGCGTCCTGCGACGCTAAGATCCAACACGCCGGCATCTGCCAAGGATCGCTGTGCTCTGTCTGGTCTGCTGTTCGACACACAGTTGTGAGTCTTGGGCGAAATCCTGGGGAAGCGGCCTGTGACGAGACCACATTCTAGCGGATGACCCGCATGGGTGGCATACATCGTCACTCCATGCAGGGTCTGGAAGCCCGCGACGAACGACTGGTCCTCGTCAGCCTCGATGGGTCGGTTCCGATGGGAGAGCCTCGGATGTGTTTCCGCCACAGTCACCTGCAACTTTGTCCATTTTCTGACCGATGGAGCTTTTCGTCGTTCGTTGTTATTCATTTTATCGTAGCTCATAACACGTTAAACCATCATCGTCCATCCTTCACACATGTAGAGAGATTGGGCCACGGCGTGCACAGGGACACAAACACATGTCCTCACATGTCCTCCCCCTCGGGATCGAGCACCATCCACCTCAGGCCCTCATCGCCAACCCAGTCGACGCCGCTCCCGACCACAATCGCACTTGCCGTGCCCTTCATGACCTTCCACTTCTGCCTGCTCGCCTTGAGGCCGGCCCTTAGCAGCTGCATCTCCCGCCTCGCCTCGTCGTCTTCGCCACCGCCCCCCTGAGGCTCGCTGCCGCCGTCTCGCCGCCTCGCCGCCTCCTCGGCGAGACGCAGCACCTCCTGCGCGAGTTCGGCGTTCCGACGTCCCGCGGCCAGGGCCCCGGCGCGCGTCGCGGCCAGGGCGTCGAGCGTGTCGCGCAGGTTCGTGGCGTTGCGGGCGAGCGTCGCCGAGGCGGCCGTCCCGGGCGCGGGACTGACGGCAGCAGGATCTGACTCTATCGGCGTGGCGCGCGTGCTGCTGTGGACGGCCTG
>NW_003315032.1:1129563-1166180 GCF_000150825.1 Verticillium alfalfae VaMs.102
GAGTTCATTCGGAGCGCTCATCCAGCCGAGCAGTTCGCCAGCACCCTCAACGGGAAACATAGCAACTTTGAAGACGACTGTCGACCACCTGAAGAAAACCGACAGCTCGATTCGTGCAGACACGCCCAGGCTCTTACGCAGCTTCCCATCGGGAGATGTCTCGCGATGACTACCCAGGTGTTGATAGCCCACACGGGCCAGCGGTTGCAGGTTGTCGACACGACTCCGTTCTCTTCACTTGATGAGTTCAAGAGCTGGGTGGCCCGCCAGACATCTATACCCTCCCACCAGCTCGTCGCCTTGACGGGACAGGGCAAGACTGTCAAGGTGGCGAGGCTGCACCAGGAGGTTCGACCGGTCCCATCGCTATCTGCTGTGTATTGCATGACGTGCTGACTATTTGGCTTGTAGGGCGAAGTCTACGTCTATGATCTCAGAGTCACATCAGCCACGCCTGGCTCTGCCGAGTCTCTCGTCTCCGAAGTCCCCGCCCCGAAACGATATGCTGTTCCCAAGGCCCCCGACTACATCGACAACAGCCATGACATGGCGGCGTGGCAGACGCTGTGCCGCGAGCGGCAAGCTTGGGCGTTGGGCCTCGCTGCTGACGCGGCGCGCATGGAGGAGACGACGCGCGAACGCTACAGCGAGATGGACATCATGATCAAGTGCCTCGACGCAGCCGTCGCCAACCTTGAACTCAGCATCAAGAAGATCGAGCCCCAATATGCTGAGCTGAAGAAATACGTCAAACCAGCATTGGAGGAACATACCCAGCTGGCAAGCAACTGGGAGCAGTACCTGAATCTCGCGAAGAATGTCCCCATTTCGGCAGCCATGGTCAACTTCATGACGTCCAAGGATGTCAAGAAGAAACAAGCAACGCTGGATGACTTGCTGCAGCTGGACACGGTGAAAAAGGCGGGTTCGCTGGCGGCTACATCAGAAAAGAAGTTTGCGCGGAAAGCCAGCGACCTGGACAAGGCCGTCGACACGATGTACCAAGGGCTGGAACATCTGATTGGTGAGTTCGAAAACCTGGTGAGCCGCTCGGCTTTGTCGCACAGCGAGGAGGCCGGGCAGCTTCTTCAGGACATTGAGGCTGTCGTGGGCAAGATTGATACGGATGCCCAAATTGTCCAAGAGTACGGCCAGCGCGACCTTGCGCAAGCCTCCAAAACGGCACAAAACCAGACGGAACGACTCATCCCAAGTTTGAGGAAACGAGCGAAAGAGATGGACGACATGCTTGCGTATGCCACGTCTGCGCGCAACACCATTGCGGCGGACGCCGTCGACTTCATGCGTACGATCAACGATATCTCAAACCTACATGGCAACGTTAAGACCCAGTGCCAAAATCTCCGCGAGTCCGATGAGGATATGACAACGTTTGACTACCTTCGCCTGATACACCAATTGCCGTATATGTATTCCTCGTTTGTTGGCGAAGCCATTCGGCGACGAGAGTGGACGGAGAAGGTGAAAACCGACTCTTCAACCTTGGCCAACGAGATGGCACTCTTCCAAGACGAGGAGTCGAAACGTCGGAAAAAGTGGCAGAAGAGTATCGGCAGTACATATGGGCCTGACAGCTTCAGCAATACCATCTTGGGATTAGAGGTGAACCTGCTAGGCGAGGAAGAGGAGTGGCCAGTCATGGCGAAGCCCGACCTAGAGGAGTTTCTCGGGCACCTCAAGCAGCAGCAGACTGAAAGCGCATTACTAGAAGAGGTACAGGAGCTTGTGAACGAGCTCAATGCGCCGACAAAGCAGCAGTCGAAACGCGTCAAGGCTTTCAAGAACGGAAGTGTTCACGAGGCAGCACTGGGTAGGAGTGGCTTGATGATTCGCGGCGATGATGACTTGCTCCGGACGTTGCAAGAAGACAAGATGAAGCTCGAGAACAGGCTCAAGACAGCCGAAAGTAGAGTCAGGCGTCTCGAGGATCTTCTTCATCGAGGTCAGGCAACACGTCCAGGCCTAGGGTCTCTGTTCGGACACGACCGCAACGACTCTACGGCTTCGATCAAGTCGACCCCTATGTCCGAGGAGCGGCGCCATTCGTCGGCGGGTACAGACATACTGCAACAGAGGATACAGCAGCTTGAAACGGACGTCGCCGCCGAAAGGGAACGCTCTACAGTGTTGGAGAAAGACCTCCTCGCCCAGATGACGCAGCACAAGGACACCCAGGGTCAGATGGAGGAGGCCAACATTACGAAGAAGGACCTGCTTGGAAACATGGAGGCACTCAAACGAGAATTTGTCGAGGAGCGTAAGTCGCTCGAAGACGAAATTAAGACCCTGAAAGCTCGCATCGAAGACAACGAAGATGAAATGGAAAACTTTGGCGAGTCCAGGGAGAATGAGAAGGCAACATATGATGGCCGTGTCTCAGCGCTTGACCAGGAGATCGAGAGGCTCCGCAAGGAACAGAAGGATGAGGCACTGAAGGCTCAAGGCCAAGTCGAATTTCTTCGCAACGAAGCTAGACTACAGCGCGAGCAAAATGAAAGCCTCGAGATGCAGCTTCAAGCAGTGCTTGACGAGAACAGGACGGTCTTGGCAGAGCTCGACATCTCGAGGGAGTCAAGCAGCTCTCAACGCAAGGCACTACGAAGCCTTCATGAGCAGCTTGCTCCGAATGACAGGCTCCCTGAAGACATGCTCGATCTGATCGACGCCACGCTGGCGCGGTCAGCTGAAGTTGTCGCCAGACTGCAGTCTTCAGATAACGACAAGGCTGTTCTCAAATCCAACACTGAGAAACTACATGAAGAGCTCACAACTCTCAAGGATGAGCTCGCCGAGTCTCAGAAACAAGTGGCCACGAAAGAAGAGTCAGCTATGCACCTTCGAGAAAGCCTGGACGAAGAGAGAGCCAAAGTCAGTGCTCTTGAGAAAGATGCCGCTGGCGCTCGGAGTCAGCTGGACCAACTTCGTGCCAAAATTGCACACGGCGAGACTGGCTCAGAGAGCTTGCGGAAGCAACTGGACGAAGTTGAGCAGAATGCCAGAACCATCGGCGAAGAACTTGCTTCCAAGCAATCACAGGTGGGCAGCCTCGAAGAGAAGCTTCACATGTTTCCGCGAAAAGCTCCAGGTGTCACAGGATCATCACTCGGCGCTGACAGGAAGATTTGACGCGCGGACTGGACCACACGAAGAACTTGACGCAACGTATTTATGCTCAAAACGATCGAATGTGTCGACTTTTAGAACGGCTTGGTTTTGCTGTTACTCGCGACAAGGCCTCCTCGGCGATGACCTCACCAAGGTCCCCAGGGCCGAGCGTGGTTCCATGAGCCAGACACAAGTTGCCAATGATTCGTCTGACCAGGGTTCCCATCGATCCGCCGTTCTTCCACGTTCCAGAACCGCAATTTGGCTGACAGTACCGACCTGGAACTACTGTACTGGATGAACAGTAGCGAGATTGGAGCTGAGCAAAACAAGTACGATGCGTTCATGAATAAGTTGGGCCACTTTGATATGGACCAGTTCGCCGAGACAATTTACCGCCGCGTCAAGGACGTTGAGCACTTGGCACGAAAGCTTCAACGCGATTCTCGTGCTTATCGCGAGAAGGCTCGCTCCTTGCAAAAGGATGCCCACGAGAAGATTGCTTACAAACACTTCAAAGAGGGTGATCTCGCCCTCTTTCTTCCTACAAGGAATCAAAGCTCGGGGGCTTGGGCTGCCTTCAACGTCGGTTTCCCGCATTACTTCCTGCGCGAGCAGGATAGCCACCGACTGCGGTCACGAGAGTGGCTCGTGGCGCGCATCTCGCGGATCGAGGAGCGAGTCGTTGACCTCTCCAAGAGCCTCCACAGGCAGCTCCCGGACACGGACTCTTTCAACGACGAAGACGATAATCCATTTCAGCTATCCGATGGACTGCGGTGGTACATGATCGACGCTGTGGAGGATAAAGCTGGGGCGCCGTCGACACCTGGCCTCGGCAAGTCGACCATCGCGACGAATAATGTCGAGGCTCGCGCAGACATGCATACCCACGCGCAAGCCAGCGCAAAGGACAAACAGCGGGCTGCGGGCCACAGCATCGAGGGCGTCAGTAAGGCGCTGTCCAAGAGCTTAGAAAGTCGGCGTAGCAGCACAAATTCGAAGAAAGCCCTACCCCTCGGTGCGGGCGCGCATCTTCTCAAAGGCAACGCTGTTGCGAGCGAGACCAACTCTCTGCGCACGGCGCCAGCGGAGAGTCCCGCCTGCGCAGGAGCCGCAGGCGCCAGAGGCCGAGGTACGAAAAGATATCGATTCCCTGATGGGGCCCTGAGCACCGCTGATCCAAAGGGTGCAGGCGTCTGGGCCAATACTCGCGCGCGAGACGAGCGGTGTTAGTGAAGCGGCATCGAAGAGGAGTGTGGTGTGGGACCCGCTATGGAGCGTGGATGTAGCGTTTGAGAGTGGAGGGAAGCCGACATGATGTAGTTTTGCATGGTGTATCGGTCATCATAGACCCGAGACGCCCTATGTGTACATCGTACTTGGGGTTACTCCATGGCATGTAGTACTATTCCTAGCGCTGTTTTTTTCTTTCATATAGCATTTCGGTGTTGGTGGTCGGGCACTGGGCAAGCGACAGAATACAATTCAAATTGTATAGAAATGAGTTGCATGTTATTGCCTTCTCTGGCTAAGCCGGCGAAACGTAATCGGCTGTCAGTCATAGTCCGTCTCGGTGCCGTACAAGAGAATGCGCGTTGCAACACGCTGCATGTATTTACATACAGTAGCACACAAGCGGCGGTAGGGTATTACACAGTTTGACACGCTGTCGTTTTTGTTTTCAATCAAATAGTGCTCGATTCGACTACTGGGTTGAACAGCACGTCATAGCGTCCTTGTCAAAGATTCATGTTGCCAGTACAGACATGTCATTTTTGATGAAGGTCGTCTACAGATGCCTCTTCGGAATAAGGGTTCAGAAACACTAGCATCATGAATGCACGTGTCAATCGAGGCTTCCACCGTGTTTTCTCCAGAGAAGATTGGTAATGAATAGACGCTTTCCGTCGAATCCAGCTGTGATTCATGAAGCTGTCTGCTACTCACACAGATATAAAGCATTGTTCACGTGTGCTGGCGACTTGTTGGGAAACAGCTATTGGCCTGTCCAAGCTTCTTCGAGCGAAAGGCACGCCTCACTGGCTTGTCCGATTGACGAAGTCGATCACAGATCTACTAAGCAAGGGTGTCATATGGCACTCGACACCCTCAGTTGGGCTACCTTGCGCAAGTCATCCACAGGAAGAAATGGCTTGCATGATTTACCATGCTGGCGGAGGGTTTTCCCCCGCGTCGACGCCACCGTTGGCGAGGCCAGCCGAGTGAGAGCCCCTTAAAGATGGGGGTACTGGACAACGCCCAGAATATGGCTTAAAACCCCAAAATGCCTACCATGGAGGAGCTCAGCTGAAAGAGCGTGCAATGATTCAAGTTGTCTTGACGCTGTCTTGACTCTGTTGTAGAACTACTGGCGACATCGCCGCCACCATGCCAGAGGCCGCTGTCTGTGTTTCTACGAAGGAATGGAGTGGAAGTGAAAGGCTGTGGCGCACTGCGGCCACAGTGGCTGTGTCCCCGTTGTCTCAAGACTGGTCTCCTCCTGCCAGCACTTCATCAGACACCACTACCATTGGCCGCACCTCGCATGTTGACGCATATCGATACGTGGAGCTCCTCAATGCCATTCTCTTCGGTTCAGCATTGCCATGGCTATCGTTCGGGGTCGCATTCCATCATCGACATCTCCCGCAAAATGCCCGAGATAGGCGAAAAACGCATGCCGCCAAACGCCTCCGTAGCTTAGGATGATGCTTCTCGACGCCTCTCCCGCCATCCCCGCACTAGTCGATTGACTTGAGCTGAGACTGCTTCTCACAGGCGTTCTCGCCATCCTGTGTAGTACGCTACAGGACGCACCTTCAGAGAACATTCGGAACGGCAGCACGGGCACGCCACACGTCACCCAAATTTCTCGTGGGACATGTCTCTTGGCATCAACCTAGGCAGGCATGTTTCCTGGTCGCACCGACACCGACCAGAGAGCGAACCCGAGGCGGCCATTGCTGTTGTTGTCGCCCAACACTGGTCTTTTCGTCGACGAAGTTGCTGGTTCATCCGATCGCTCGGCGACAAATTGATACAGCTGTCTGTCATCCTGTCCTACAACTTCAGGGCGGAGAAAATCGCTGCGCAAGCTCGAGCCACCAACTGGAGGTCCGGGGACAGGTAGACACAGACGCTAGACTACAGGATACAGGCCAAGATTGTTTCGTGTGGATGCATGTTTCCCTCCCTGCTTCTGCGCCGTCACCACAATCAGTCACAGGTTGAACGCCCCCACCAGCTCCTTCACCGTCGCAGATGCTTGCTTTTGTCATGGTCCTTGTTGAACTTCTGACACACGCGCGCGTGTGATTCTGAGATACAACAGTGTCTCGCACAATGCGGCACGCAATGGCGCGTCATCGAAAAAGCAGGAGGCGGGCCTGTACGCCCGGATACCTTTAGGACAATGTACCAGCTAGTGACTGGGGACAGAACCTGGCCGTTGGGTCCTCGGGAAAATTCGATGCCAAACTCGATGGACGTCCTGGATCCACCCCATATCATCCAGTTTTGGGTACTTCTCCCACCCAAATGCTCCAGCTTTTGGTATGATTCGACAGTTGGGGGCGAGGACCTTGACCTAATCAGGGGTACGAGGGCTACAACTGGCTCAGATTGGGGATGTTCCTGCATTAGCCCTTACGACCAAGGAGTGCCGAGAGCCCCTAGAAAGAAGACTGTCTCGTGTCCGGACTTGGCGACCACCCGACTCGTACGAGGGGTGCCCAGCGACTTGGGCGACACGAGTTGAGGTCTCATGGCAAGACCAGAGAATTCGCCAGGAACCTGATCGCGAGCCCTATACTGCAGCTCATCAATGCGGCACTGATCATCTCGCAAACTCGTCGCCTCTCCAGTACCTCGTACACGTTCTACAGGTACAGCAACCGACCATCGACTGTAGCGCAGGGCCCAGGGCGGTGTTACGAGACCTTGCCTGATATCACCTAACGCAAGCTGAACCTTATCCTTTGGTTCACACCATGCGACTGACCTCAGCGTGCTCATCCATGGTATCCCCTCTCGAGCCTCGAGCCACATATCTAGTTGCGGTCATGACTGAACATTGCCAGCCCAAGACCCATCTCCGAGTGTTCTCGCACTCCAAACACTGTCAGCAGCCCGAGGCATGAACAGTCTTGGCCTTCGTCGTCGTTGACACATTTCTGGTAGCTGTTCCCACTTGGTAACAGAGGGGTGGGGGGTTCTTGTGGCTCACGCTGACCCTCGGCCAGCTTGGCGCTCCACGCCTTGTCTTACTATCGCAATGCACCAACGATTTGAGGCGTTTCTGGGGGCCAACCGGCCGGCTTCCTTGCGTTTCGCGCAGCTTGACGCTTTTCGCACCAAACCCCCCGGTCGTGGTGGGTTATGCTTATAATTGGCCTCGGGGCAGTCTTGCGTGCCCACCATTTCACTGCGCTCCATCCCGGACGATGCTCGATGTCGTAGCCACTCCGCCCACCCCTGCTCTGATCAGTTGCAAGGCCAGCGCATTGATACATGGTCATCTCCCACTGGGAATACGGATTATGGAGTCTAGCAGCCTAGGTGCTCGCCCGACACTGCTTGGCATGCAGTCCAAATATAATAGAATGCTCACTCTGCTGCCTGCTTGCGTGCCCGGCTTGTATGCTCTCCTTATCGGTTTTGATCGCTCCAGTCACTCGCTTTTTTGCTTCGTTCGTCCATAATGTTTATCAACGCTCCTTCAGTTTCACTACTTGCGACCCTCGCCGCTCTCAGCGAGGTAACTTTCGCCGCGCCTGGCAATGTGCAAAAGAGAGAACTTTCAGCTCGTCAGGATAGTCGGCCGCGCCTTGGCAATGTAGCCTACGGTTCCGAGATTGTCTCGTGCAGCAGCCCCGGCAAGATTGCCCTCACTTTCGATGATGGGCCGGGTACTTTGACGGCCGGCATCGTCGACACCCTCGAGAAGAACAATGTGAAGGGCACCTTCTTCATGGTTGGAAAGAATGGAGGGGATGGACTCACCACCGGGAACTACGACTCGCTCCTCAAGCGCATGCATGCCAGCGGCCACCATCTTGCCAGTCACTCATTCAGCCATCCCAACTTTGACGAGATCGACTACGACCAAAAAGTGCTTGAGCTCGAGAAGAACGAAAAGGCTTTCGCTGACATTCTCGGATTCATCCCAACTTACTTCCGCCCTCCTTACACCGCCTGCAACCAGGAGTGCTACCAGGCCCTTGGGGATATGGGCTACCATGTTGTATGTTCTCGTTTTCTGGGGAGAGGGATAAGGAAAACACTGACCTCGTTTGCAGACTGACTACGACCTCGACACCAAGGACTGGGAGGCCGGCGGCGTCAACGCCAAGGCAAGGTACAGCTCTGCCGTCAAAGCCGCCGACCCCTCCTCTAGCTCGTTCATCTCGCTGTCTCACGACATTCAGGATTTCACCGCCAACGGTTTCGTCCAGTTCATGATTGACGTGGGCAAAGAGAAGGGTTTCCAGTTCGTTACACTCGGCGAGTGCCTCGGCGACCCTGCGAGCAACTGGTATCGTGACCCGAAGACCTTTGGCCCTGCCGATACCTCGATCGACCCCCCCGAGCCCAGCACCACCTCGATTAGCAGCACTGCGACACCAACATCCACCAAGGCCCCCGAGCCCAAGAAGCCCAAGGAGACCACCAAGACAGAGTCGGAGGCGTCAAGCTCCACCAGTATTGCCAAGTACATCCCGGCGCCCACAGACGGTCGCTTCATCGAGGCCAGCTCCATCGTTGAAACTTCAACCTTTGTGTCTGAAGACGCATCAACCACAGTGACCCTAACTACTACTTTCGCCACCACGACCGCCATAACAATCGCTTCTTCTGCTGTCACGAGCAGCACCTCCAACACTACCAACGCAGAGCCCTCGACGCCCACCGAAACCAGCAGCGAGTCCGCGCCGTCGGCCGTTGATGAGGACAGCGCCGCCATTGCAGTGCCTGCGCTCTCCAGGACCTTTGTCAGTTCTCTGGTGGGTTTCGCAGCCTGGATGCTTCTCTAGAAGGGGGCAGCAAAAGGAACTCTCCAAGCAAGCCCTGCGCGGTATTCCTCTGGAGAGATTGGGCGTTTGACGTCCTCATACGATTACTATGTGATACGGTGCACGGTGAAATACCCCGCTGGTCTCGGTACATAAACAAACATACCTTACGCACCATGATGGCACCCCTTTTCTATCTTCTCGCGGGACTTATTTGACTGATGGCCTCACCGGGATGAAAGGAGGACTACTATGTTATTTCCCACACGCCGTCTGAGCTATGCGATACCCGGCGAACATGATGTTTCGTCTAATGAACGTGTAAACTTTTGATAACCTTTTCATAAACATACTGGTCTGCGTTTCTCGGCCCATGAACATAACTATGAGGGTATTTTGGCATGGAGAGACCCCGCATGGCGGAAATTATGATGTTGATGCTTTTCTCGTATTCCTGCTGTGATGATCAACCGTATCGGGCATGGCTTGGCGGCGAGCTATGGGGCGTGTTTTGAAGGCGGTGTCCAGAACGATTGGTGCGTGCCAGGGGGTCCGAGGAATCACTGCTCTTATTTGCACATGGTTACGGGGACGTTCGTTGTTCGAAAGGGCATGAGATCGCGAGGCAATCGTAGGTCACCCTGTTGACATTGACCAGACGACCTGTCCACCAGGAATATGCAACGGCAGTGTGTTCCTCTTGTCGACCGTGGTCTTCGGTTCATCCAGGAAGGCTAGCTTATGCCTGTTATTCTTGGTGGTTTAAGAAAAGACTTACTTCTTCACGCTTAGGAAGTGCTCCCTAAATGGCCAACCTATTTTCTCCCCTGAATCTGGGGAAGAAAATATTCCCAGCACTACCGCCAAGCGCCGCGTTCTGCAAACACTAGGACAAAACTTATTCATATTACGACAGTACCCTGCCTGGGTTGGCTTTTGAGTTTTCATTTTGAAAGATAATGTACTATACGCCTAGGATGACTAGAAGTATTCATCTTGTTACATGATGTACTCCATGCCTGGGTACGTGGTTGATGTTGGGAACACGAGCTAAGAACTACATTTTACCTCAACTGGTTCTTGCCGGTACTGTACGTTCTGCAGCAATCCCATCCGCTGCTCGCGCCCTCTCAGCTGGCCGTTCAAGGCTCCGCCCCATAGCCAAGAAATCCACCGGCAAAAAAGTCCTCCATATTAGGAAACATTTCGCTCCAGTCTATCTCATACTCGTGGGCCACGGTGTTCGCCCCACGAGCCACTCCGTCCGGTGCCAACATTTCAGTCACTCTTGTGACGCTATCTGTGAGAGCAGCTCCGGCCATGATCTGCTGGCTGCCGTCGAGGCGAGGCAAAAGTTTCTGCTGGGCGAGGTTGCCGAACCTGCCCGCCCATGACTTGCTGGGATCTTGGCCCACCCAGTAACTGACTTGCGCGACAAGGTCTGCGGCGCTGCGATCCGGGAAATTGGAGACTGTCTCGCCGTAGTGCGAGAGGATCAAAGCGCCGTAGACCAGACGGAGGCACATGTTGGAGCCGAGAGAGGACTTGAGATGGGTTGGCAGTTTCAGGAAGGGTTCTGCAGTATCACACGTGCGTGAACACAGGCATCCACTCTGAGGTCCGCTTTCGCCTTCTCAGCCGTATTTGGGGAATCCGCAGTGGTTCGGGAAGCGGCATCGTCGAAGGCCTGAGAGGTTGTGGCATGGTTGGACATGAATATGTTGGATGATAGGCCTTCATCGAGCTCCTGGAGGGATCTCATTATGAGAATGAGAGACGCGGAGTGATGGCCGATCTTGAGCTTTAGCGCCGTTGGAAGGTCTGGATAAACGAGCATAGTTCAGTATGAAAGATGCTTTTTCACATTTCAAGCTTGACCTACCAAGTAAGTGGCGCCAGCGCGCTTCCCAGTCGGCGAAATAAGTGCTACTGGCAATAAACTTTCGCGGCTGGCGTTTCTCTAGCTTGCTGAGGAGGGAGGAATACAGAGAAGCCTCGGCTACCAGCATACCATCCTGCATGGAGGCGTCATAGAAACTCAGCAGAATGTTGCAGTGGTCCAGGTAGTCCTTAGGGATGACGGAAGGCCGGCCTGTGGTGGCTGCCCAGCTGTGAAAATTGTTAGTGGTCAGCGGCGAGGCAACATTAATGGACGTACTGCAGGTGATGCAACGATATTGTAGACCACAACCGAACGGCTTTTTGGTCTTCCAAATTGGCAGTTTCGTTCTTGATTTTGTTGACAATGCTTGAGAAGCTGATGCTCAACATGGCTTGCTTGGCGCAGTAGCCTGTCAAGACCCAACTGTCGATATACTCAGAGTTGAGCTGGCAAGCACGCGATCAGTTCACTTTCAGGGTCTACTAGGGGAGTTCAACCTACATGCTTGGCAGAAGATCCATTGTCGCTCATGAGGAAGATTCCATAGATTTCCTCCAGGGTCAAAGGACTGATCAGGAGAACCTGGCCTAGGGACATCCTGACGCGGTCATGAACCTTTTGATGAACGGCATCCACAACGAGGTCGGGCCGGTGTGGTATGGCCTGCAGGCAGCACATACTATGAAGAAATGACGAGGTCTGTCGAAGATCATTGCTCGACACAACTCCGATCATTTCCTTCAAAAGCCAATCGTGCTTCCCTTGAGCATGAAAACTTGGCGGCCACGTAAGCTAAGTTGAATCTTCGACGAGAACCCAATGGAGCCCACTCACGTTCTGATGAGCTCATATGCTTCTGTTTCGGACAAGATAGCATCATGCACCAGGTCGCCCTTAGCAAGGCTTCGCGGTCTCGTGTAAACACCCGTGTACCGGCGGCCAATCTCGCGGAGTACTACGACTGGCGCGGAGCTGACAGCGTAGTCCGCAGGGTCCAATATTCGGCCGGGGCCAGACTCATCGCCTTCAGGCAAGGAGGCAGCCTCATCATTGACCGGGGGTTCTCTCTCTTCTTCTGAGGGGTTCCCACGACTGGTCCTGTCGTCCATTCGGTCTGTGACCGATTGAACGAGGCGCGTTAACTGACGTAACGCATCCTGTGTCTCCCGTTGAGTCTCGAGCAATCTGTGACTCATCGCGTCAGTCATTTGATGGAGGATATTCTCAAAGACTTGAAAGTTCATGTCTCACTTGGCTTCTATAGCAGACAATGATTTTGGGCTTTCTTGATATTGTGCTACGACGTCCACGTCCTCGCGGCGCGAACAAGAGATTCTGCAATACATTGTCAGTATGACACGGACCATGGTGGCCCTGACAAGGGTCGTGGAGGATCAGTCACCGTAGATTCTGGCATCTGCGGCACGCTTGCGCGTGGATGTCGTAGTCGCATTTGCACTTCAACTTCTGACACGACTCGCAGGAAAAGACGCGTCGCCGACGTTTCTGGGCCGGCTGAGGCTCTTCGGATTCGCCGTTTGCCACGCGGCTGGGAGATGTTGGTCCAATTGTGCGCGAACGCTTCTCATACATGTTGACGGAGAGATGTAGACCACGATTGCGATGCAGGCATCCCATGAAGATAGGAATGTGGTGCACCAAGAAATCGAGCGTCTACCGCCTTGGAGCAAAGGGTGACAGACCTGTTTAGGCCTACCGCGGGTTTTTAGCGAACCTTTACCCCACACATCCACAAAGTAAGCCTACGGTCCGTCTCAGCGCCTACCGTCGTCACCTGGAGCATCGTATGGAACGTCTCGTTGAGCCGCCTTGAGAATCATGTCTGTCGAGAGTTTTGTCAATCTTTCTGCAATACCCTAGACTTGATGCGTCTTGACATGGTATGATGTCCTCATTTACCGCCGATTCTGCGCACGAGGTACGAGCAAAAACAGAGCATGCACCATGAACCGAGCATGAATAGGAGCCTATGCAGTCTCAGATTCTGAAGACAGGCAATATGCTACTCGTAGACCATCTGAAGCCTGTAGATCACTGTAGATATGTGAATAGGGGCCTACAGTGTCGTATTTGCATATGCATCGACGCTGGATTGGTCATATCCTGCAATTCATATCTATCGGAGGCCGTATTCTCCTCGCTAATGAAGTAAGGAATGATGCTGAGGATAGAGGGCGTTGAACAGTGAAGTAAAGCCCGTGTGTCGCCGATTGCTGGACAGATCTTATCTTGCGAGGATCATCGGCAGATGCGGGGTACGCCTCCAGCGTGCTTCGTGAACCACCGGAGACCGACGGAGACCGTCAACGCCTCATGTTCGCCCACCCTGTCGTCTCTTGGCCTCGCACCTGAAGATACAATCCGTAATCGGTATCATCCATATTTAATCGTCAAACAATTGATAATCGAGCACCAGAGCGGCATATTAGAATTCTTGCAGTCTACAACCCCGCGAAAATGACTACGACTTCAACCAAGACCAAGTCTCCCGAGACCTATAAGCTGGAACTGGCTTCGGCCTACGGCTCAGTGTATCGGGATGTACTGAAAACACCCCCTCGAGATTGCAACAGCTCTGAGGTCCCCATAATCGACTTGTCTGGAATACAAGGCAGCGAGCAAGAGAGGCGGGCGCTGGCAAATGTCGTTCGCGACGCTTCGCAAAATACAGGATTCTTCTACATCAAGAACCACGGTATCGCCCGCGAGAAGATCGAAGCAGCTTTCAAGCAGGGCCACAAATTCTTCGCCCAGCCAGTCGAGCAGAAAGAAGTCATAGCACAGAGGCACTCCAATTTTTACAATGGTTGGAGTCGCAGGGGCCATATTTCTCCAACCGAGTCCATGGACCTCAAGGAAGGCTTCAGCTTTAGGTACGACCCCAAGTACGACCCGCAGGAGAAAGACTTGGACGCCATCCCACCAGAAGTTCAAGAATGGCTCCGCGGCGAAGACTTTGTGTGGGAGGGGACCAGTCACCTACCCGGGTTCAAGGACGCTATGCTCGCCTATTGGCAGGCATGCTTGTCTCTTGCCAGAAACATGATCAAGATCTTTGCCCTAGCTCTCGACGTGCCCGAAGACTACTTTGACAATCTGGTCACTTACCCTGGAAGGTTTGTACCCCACCATCCCCTCCTCTGCTTGACTATGACAACTGACATTCCCGCAGCGACGGTGTCATCAACTTCTACCCCAGAAACACAGCCGCAGAGGACGCCGTCCTGGACGTCGGCCTGGGCGCACATACGGATCTACAGTGCTTCACTTTCCTCTGGCAAGACCACATCGGAGGCCTTCAAGTCCTCACGAATGAAGGGCAGTGGATCAAGGTGCCCCCCATTCCCGACACGTTTGTTGTCAATATTGGAGACTTCTTGATGCGGCTCTCGAACGACAAATTCCAGTCGACCGTTCATCGCGTCTTCAACCACGCACCTGAGGACCGCATCTCCATGCCGTTTTTCTTTGGGTTCAATTTCAACGAGACGTGCTCCGTACTGCCGAGCTGTACGGACGAGAAGAACCCACCGAAATACGAGCCGATCAGCTGTGGGAATGTAAGTTTTATTCCCAAATCAGAACCATATGGCTTTCCAGCAAATTGTTGACAGGCATGTCAGTGGTGTGCGCAGAGATTCGCAAAGACCTTCACCAAAGACTAGTGTCGCTTGCTTTCCATCTTCATTCCGGGGCCTTGAGGAGGTGAGAACCTAGCGTCGCTTGCCCACAGTTAGACACTCCATAGGAGATGCGTGTGTGTTCAGTAGCATCAATGAAGCCCAGTCAAGACGGCCTCTTGGAAATATTGCCTGGATTGGGTACGAATTTTCAGGCACCGACGTCTTGAAATTGCCTGGAAAACGATCCTTCTCGAGTTCTGCCAGACTTCGGCTGCAGGTACGAAATTTATGGCACGACTTCTGCACTGCTTGCAATGTTTTGTATGGTTTAAGTCGGCGTTTTCCCTAGTTAACGTATCCTTCCATGCTCGGGATCATCATAGTTCTTTCCGTGTCTGAGGAGTTTGCCTGATGGGGTCGCTACAGCAGGCTGTTACTTATACCACAATTCGAATAATTAGCGTCATGACCCTTCAAGCCCTGTGAAATGGACTGACGGCCTCTTGAATGTTACATTATTTCCATGATTGCAGAGCAAATTTGAGGCCCTGCAAGCCACGCAAAATATTCCATCTTGGCCCTACATCAGTATTTCGGGAACTCCATGTCCTCAAAGTCACAGAGATGCATTCATTGCATTCATAAAACCCATTCTCACCAGCCCTTGCACGACCGACCTCGGTCAAAGGACCCCTTCGCCGAATCCACTCCGAAACCGTCATCTCACCCGCCCCACGAGGCCATTTTGTCTCGTCAGCATACGCCACTCATTCAGCCCTCTCCATCAGCGCTCCGGAACCTCCGGCCGCTTGGAAGCCTCCTGTACCCCAAAACCCGGCCAACACCCCTCGTGGCCGAGAGCCTCATCTGCCAAGATGGACTTTCGACAGGCATCTCCCCGGAGTCTCGCGCCGTGCAGTTCGACGCCACGGCGCCCTTTCTGCTTCCTGATCTGTGCGGAAGAGAAACATGATAGACGAGACGCACCCTCGGAGAGTTTGTGCGCAAAGCGCCCCAGATGCCGCGCCATCCGGCCCGGCATGATGGCTGTTTGGCCGAGAGCCCGGCCCAGGCCTTGCAGGCACGTCTGATAAATATAGCCATGTGCTCCTCATTGCAGGAACTACTGCCTTTTATCTTCACAATGCCACAGAATTGATCCGAAGAACACACCTCCGATTCGATAGCACGTCGAATGAAGTACCACGACATTGGTACTGCCACATCCAATGACAACGGTTGCATGACTGGCTCAAAGACTTCCGATCGGCGATTTCAAGGCATGCTGTCCATTTGTTTATGCCCGGCATGCGCCTCCCTTTTGTCGATGCGCCGAGCCGCATGAAGACGCTCAAGCATGCATCTACGCCGACATCAGTACTTACTCGCCCTCACCATCACCTACGTCACTTTACGTCACTTTATAACAGTAAATCAAGCATAACACATGATCCGTCATGAGATGATAGCAAATCAGGAATGAGACTATCAAAAACTAAACGAAAGATTCTTACAATAACTCCATACATCCCCTCCTCAACCGGACCCACATCCCTTAAACGCGGTCAGTGTTGTCGTGAACGTTGTTACGCTCGGCAATCAGGTCCTCATCAACCATGTCCTCGGGATCACGGACACCTGTCATCTTCTCAATGATGCCAGCAGCGAAGATATCACCAGAAACGTTGACCATGGTGCGGAAACGGTCGATGAACCAATCGATGGCGACGACGACGGCAAACATATCGGTCTCAGGGATACCGACGGAGGAAGTGATCATGAGTGTCAAGACAAGGGATGACGATGGAATGGGTGTAGTCCCGATGGCCGAAAGAGTGGACAAGAGGAGGATCATGATGTACTGGCCGGCGTCGAGCTTGATGCCCTGGGTAGCAGCCATGAACACGCACACCATGGGAAAGTAGATGGCGGTGCCGTCCATGTTGATCAAGCAACCAAGAGGAACAGCGAACTTGTTGACGGTAGTGGGAACGCCACGCTCGCGGACGACGCGCAGAGTGACGGGAAGGGTGGCGGCAGAAGAAGCGGTACCCCAGGCAGTGAGCCATGCGGCCGACGACTTGGCCCAGTAGGGGTAAGGGTTCTTTCGAGTAAAGGCGAAGAAGAGAATCGGCAAGATGACCCACAGGTGGATCAGCATCGAACTGATGGAGCCGCCGATGAGAACACCGAGATTGGTACCGACACTGGCCATGTCGAGCTTGAAGAGGTTGGGAAGAATCAAGAAGAACACGCCAATGGGCGCCAGCTTGATGAGGAAGGTGATGATCTTGGTGATCATGGCCTCGACCTCAATGACGGCACGAAGAATGGCGGAGGTTGCGGGGTCCTTGATCAGGTATCCGACAATGATCGAAGTGACAAGAATCGCGAGCAGCTCGTCGTTGGCGAGAGCGTAGACGACGTTCTGGGGAATCAGAGTGAAGAAGAGCGTCTGCACAATCTGGTGAGGCTTCCTCTCTTCCAACTCAGAATCGCCCTCTCCCGTGGCGGCATTCTCCATCATGGGCTCCCAAATTTGAGACGTCATGATGATGGAGAAAGCAATGGCGAGAATGGTCGTGAGAACGTAGTAGGAGATGGTCCACTTCGCAAGGACGGCAGCACCTTGAGCAACCTCGCGCAGACGCTGGATGGCCAAGATCATTGCGCAAATAATGAGGGGGAGGACTGTAGAAGCAAGGTTAGTGAGCGACGTTATATCGAGATGCCGACATGTACTGACCAGTGGCGCGAAGTGCGCGAAGCCAGAGAGAACCAGGAATACCGATGATGACGGGGGCAGCCTCAGGGATATTGTCCACGCCCACGCCAGCAGACACACCCAGGCCGATGCCGATGGCGAGGGCGGCGGCGATGACAATTTGAGTGGCGGAGCCGGGCTCCTTGACCGAGTGCCACCAAGGTTTCTTGACTGTTTCGACCTCGGCGGAAACAGGACCGGTGGGCTGAGGGGTGGGCTGGTCGTAGGAGGAACTCTCCTTGACCTGGTCGTTGGACTCCATGGCCCTTTTCTCTTCGTCGACACCCATGGTTGACTTGACGATAGTCGACTGCGCGTGTTGTCGTCTTGTGGGTAAGGGGAGGGCTGACAAGCAAGACGAGGGTTGACCTGAGAGGGGGAGCTGCAAGGTCGACCTAGGGCTGGAAGAAAGAAGAAGAGGAGAAGCACAAATGGAAACCGAAGAGGTGGTACCGACATATGGGCTATATATCCATCCATCGAGGCAACTCGGTCCTCGATGGGGGGGAATAGCCCTTCTTACCCGCGGCCAGCCATGCCATGCCCGTCGAAGACCAGGGTTGGGTCGAAGACAGGGAGGGAAGCTCAACGATGGGTAGTGGCTCGGAACCAATAGTCATCTAATTACCCCAGAGCTACGCGATAGGAAGGCAGACATCATGTCGTTCTTGTCTATCAGGAATCCACCACATTGACCCGGCGGGCAGGGTCAGGGTGCGGGACGATTCATCGCATTTCGTTGGCAGGATTGGGACGGTAAGCCCGAGGTGCGTATCTCGCCAAGGCGCGGTATCACCACTTGGTGGCATTGGCATTTTCTCTCTAAAGGAAGGTCAGACAAGGAGGGCACCCGCTTGAGAGGTCCGGCGACTCGTGAGACTCGCCAGTTTCTCCATCCCCGCATGCTCGCTCCTGCTCCCCACCACACGAAGCCTTGTCTCGCTTGCGGTGCGACTGGCATGAGCACCCTGGTCAGTCTTATGTGGCCGGTCATGGTCAGTCCACGGATAGGCCCAAGCCTGCAAGACGCTCTTACTTGGGATTCGTCACTGGGCCTAGCGGGTTCGTCCATCGCGTGAGGGTTGTCCTTGGTTGGCACGCGGCGGCCGTTCAGGGACGCGAAGAAGACTTCCAGAAGATAAGGAGCGGGCAGCAAGTGGGACTTTGGCCTTGGGTTGGAACCTCCAATGCCACGACAGTCAGCGAGTTGGAGCACCGGCCAGCTTTCGGTGGGCATACAGACTGTCGACCGTCTGGACAGACACGGTCTAGAATCGAACACGCAAGAAGGCTCAGAAGCTGCACGGGGCACCCTTGCCTGACCTGGTTCCATCCGACCTAGGAGGGCAAACAGTCCAGCGAGGCATTTGGTCGGTTTTCATGAGGAAATCATCATGTCATTCCATGGCTGAACCTCGTGGTCGAGTCGCGGCCAGGCATCTCAATTCGGACGCTAGTCTGTCAGTCGTTGTCACTGCGCGGGCTTGAACTGTGCGAGAGATGATCATGTCGAGACCAAGCGACCGAAAAAGGCGCGCGCCTTTCGGGTTAGTCGACCCCATCGTATCTGGGGAGGGATCCATTCGTTGTTCGCTGGGCGGCCGATGAGGCTCAAGGCAAGGAGAGGTGTCAAGCGGACAAAAGGCCGGCAGTCGGTGTCGAGCGAGCGAAATGAGCGAAGAACCCCAAGAGAACCCGGCCCGTGGCTAACGTTTGGTAGGCATCGTGACTCGCGGCGAGCGATGCGGTGTGTTTTGTTTCGCGGTGATTTTCCGTCGCGTACTCTGAATTTTCTGCTGTCATGAGATCCATCGTGGTTACAGTCCATGATTGAGGGGCGATTGGGGACAAATGACGGTCGGAGCCATTTGTCACGACCTAATTCCCCCAGTGTGAGCAGCTTCTGCCCCGGATTTGACCAGAGAGCAGACGCGAGGCTATCACGTAAGAGCAGAAGGGCAGGAGTGCAGAAGGGCAGGGGACCGAAAGGTAGGTGGGTAGGTGCGATGGGCATCAACGAAGCCGTGTCTTGAGCGTGGCAGGGGCACAAAGAAGTGCGAGGAAGGAATTCCTAGGGCGCCAAGTGGCCAAGCACGACTTCCTGACTCCATGCCAGCAGCCAAGGACAAGCCAAGGCAGCCGGGGGCGAACAATGGACACCCACGGCCGGCGATGCCTGTTTTCGTGCCGGGATGGTGCGAAGCTACGCACTTTCAATCTCCGCATCCGGTCGGCTGATTGGCTTCTCCCACTCCATCACCGGGTACAAGTTGCCGCCGAGACTCTCGGCAAAGGCTCGGCGGTCTGGGCGGTGTTCTCTCACGACCGCCGGCCCCTCCCCAACGTCGCTCAACTGATCCTGCCCGCTCGATGCCCGGCTCACGCACCTGCCTTGCTGCCCTTCTGACCTCCCCATTTCCATCCTGGCAAGAGCCATCGAGCCCCCCCGCTCCTACAACTGTCACTTGGCAAGCCATCTTCCCCCATCTCAACCAGTCATGGCTTCCTCATACTCCTTGGCTTTGCCATCCCGTGCTTCTGCCGTCGTAAAGCGCTCGATCGCCCTAATTCTTGTCGCTTTCCATCCAGTTTTTCGCCGCTGCCAACTTCTCGCGTCGCAAGCAGTTTTCACCCTCCTCCATTAGTCTGCTGTTCCACTTGACTACCTTGCACCCACCCGTACCCACCCTTCTCCTTGCTCATTCCCTGCGGTGACCTGCGGTGCCCAGCCTTTGGTGCCATTTGCCAATGAGCTTAAGTCCAGAGCCAAGTCCCAGCTGTGATTCCCACTGCGACGCACTGATGGGGCCTTCTGCGCGTTGGTCCCCCAATCTCCAGCCTTCGCGCGTCTTCCCTGCTCATGGGCACGGGACGGAAGACCGAATTAGGAGCAGAGTCCACCGGAACGACACGGGCAAGTAAGATACCTACCTCACTGCCAGCAGGTCAAACTGCTGGAAGCAACCACAGTACGGATGGCAGAAGTTACGTTTCTACCACGGCGACTTGAGTTCTCTGCGAGCCAAGGTCAAACGAAGACAAGGCTAAACGAAGAGAAGCGTGGTGCCGTCAGCCCCCATCGTCAGCGGCTGGGCGCCCTGCCGCGCAGCCTAAGACTGATCTGAGCCTGGCTTTGAAAAACTCTTTTAGGTGGAAGCCCTTGTGAATTCTCCTAGCACCGGCACCTCTAACGCCACCGCGCCTCACACCGATGGGGCCATGTCACGAGCAACAAGACAGCCTGGGCTTCGCATTTGGTCCCGCGAGTATCCGCATATTCAGTTGGCCGGCAATATGCCCGCTTCCTTGTTTTGCGATGGTGCCCCTGCAGCAATGGTTGGCACTGGTGGGTCGATTGGTTCACCCCTATTTACTCCCTTCACGGTGACGATGACAGTGCCGTTTTTACGAGTTCTAAGCTTCTGCTATTCATTTCTTGTCTATAGTCGAGGAACTCATCGAGGCTCTTCATATCGCATGATGAGCGAAAGACCAACGCCAGTAGCATCCATGCTACTCATCGCATTGACAAGCGCCACATGTAACCCTGCAGCAGTCGCCATGCCACAAACGTTTCTCTCGTGTCATTGCAATGGGGTGGTTTGTTGGCATTGAAATTTTGAGCTCGATAATACGACCGACATAGGCAGGTCCTATCTTGCTCAGCTCCCATGTACTATTCCAACAGGGCAGGAGAGCAATATTTCCTAAGCCTGTGAGCCTAGAACGAGCTCCTACCTATCAATACCAAGACCTCATCTGCAGCCATCGAGCCAAGCACAAGCAACCTTGATGCGTAACCATGTGCCCGCCATTTCGGGTCTGATTCTTTCGATCTGCCTACCCTCCTGGAGCTTGGCTTGGCTGATCTGACGCGTCGCTCATTCAGGGTTCATCGACGCGCAACCGAATCTCCGGCGCCGTGATAAGCCTGTGATACGGGCAGGTGGCGAGATAGTTAGAACAGCATCGGAGCCAGACGGAGTCTTGTCCCTGGCTTGATTGGTGTCGACTGGCTTTGCGCAGCCACACGTCTTTTCTACCAGATTTCCTCACAACATGCGGCGGATGCCCAGTAGTTCGCAAGGCAAGAGGCTGATTCTTGCACATTGCAAATCGTCAGATGAATGAATGGTACCTGCCAGGGGTCTGGGTTCTCAATGTGCTGATGCATCACGTGCTACATTGGGCCATGGTCAGTGCGCCGAGGTACCACCAGAACCCATTTCACAGCGCCAACCTTCTGTCATATCGGCCCGAGAAATAGATACACGGCCCTATGATTACGACTCGAAAATATGTCAAACGTTGCTCAGTTGCCGCTGCATCTACAGCTCGTCCATCTCCGGGAGATTCTCTCAACAAATGCGACCCTTGTCGCTGTGATCAATCGTGCAGCACGGCTCGGTCTGCCGAACTGGTACCTGGCGGCGGGGTCCCTCTCGCAGACCATATGGAACAACGTATCAGGCATGCCTTCGGACACGGGCATCAGTGACTACGACCTCGTATACCACGACGCCTCGGATCTCTCCTACGATGCAGAAGACGAACACATTCAGGCTGGCAGGGCACTTTTCGCCGACCTAGGCGTGGACGTTGAGATTCGGAACCAGGCGCGCGTCCACCTCTGGTATGAGCAGAAACACGGCGTTCCGTGTCCGCCCCACGGCAGCACGGAGGCGGGCATCGACTCGTGGATCTCAACGAGCGCCATGCTCGGCGTGAGACTGGAATCTGACGGGCAGTGGACAGTGTATGCGCCCCGCGGGCTTTCGGACTTTTTCAACATGGTTGCTAGGCCTAACGCAGTCCTGGGCACGAGAGAGGCATACGAGAAGAAGGCAAGGCGTTGGAAGGGAATCTGGCCGACGCTTCAAGTTGAGCCCTGGCCTGCGTCGACAACAGAGGCTACAGCTATCGGGCTTTCAGACGAAGCGGCGGCTTCCGAGACTCTGTAGAAATCTCTAGCTAAAGCCGCGGATCCAGGCTCAAAACGAGCGGGAGTGACTCTCACGTGAGCGGCAACCGGGCGCCGAGCCAGCGTTCCTCAGAATGAGCCGATGACATCTTCAGGCCGCCCCGTAGTAGCCACAACTGTGTGAGGTCGTATACCACCAATCTTCCAGTGCCTGTCGACCACAACATATAGAAACTTGACGAAAGCACTGGAGTCCCACTGGGCTTGCGTGCATTCGGATGCGTCCTCACGTGGCGAGCCCGAACCTGCCAGTCTCCCTTGACCTCTGTGGCATTAGTGCGTGTGAAAAAGGATGCGCCCAGGAAATGTTGAGTGCTGACTATCAGAGCATAGCATCAGTGTCGATCATTGACATTGCGGACATTCTGCTGACTCACGTCGTTTGTCACCAAGGCTAGTCACAGTGCCCACAGCTGGGTATTCAGCATAGTCGGCCACTACCTGAGGTGCAGTGATGGCGAGCCAGGTTGATTTATCCTGTTCTGGCCATCAGATGGTGTTCGATCGCATGATTCAAAGATTCGTCATTACCTTTCTATCCCAAGCAATGGACCACTTGTAAGAGAGCTCACGGAAGCTTCTCTCGTCGGCCAGCGAATAGTCTAGTGGTACGTCGCTCGTGGCTGTGGTTGCTAGGCACTGGCTATACCACTGGTTTTGGACCTTGCAGGTACTCCCGGCGGTACAGCAATTGGGTCCTGTTCAGGTCTCGCCGCCACATTGACCCTTAGTAGAACGTCAGATAGAGTGAATAGGCCATGAGTACTGGTCATAGGCAACAAACCAAAGTTTGGCGCAGGTCGAAGTTTCCTCAATAGAAAGTGCAAGGGCCCTCGAATCAGAAGCCCCATCAGGAAGAACTACATGGCCATGTTTTCCGATGGATGAGTCGAGACACTCGATATTTGTTGAGATGAAAGGGATGGATTCCAGGAGCAGAGAAGGCAACAACAAGCCTGGAGCATCTACGTTCCCTTTATATCTCAGTCGACGCGACATCTCACACAGAAGCCCAGCTGTCGAGGCCCTTGAGCTGAATCAGCGGAAAGAAAAAGAAGCACCGAGAGGTCGGAGGTAAAACTTCCGGCTGCCGACATTGGAGTTGGAGTATCGTCAAGCTCAGGTTTTGTGCGAGGTTAGTGTCTGGTAAAGCCCGCTGAATCATCCCGTCTGGAGACAACAAGCGTGTGGCTCTACGGCTGAGTCTTAACTTGGAAATTGCTATGCAGCAGCAGCAGTGCATGCAAGTGAAGTGACAGCGGGTTCGTTTGTGATCGCTTGGGATCTGGCTGTATCGTAAAGGTTGTTCAACAACCCCGATGATTGGCCCATGGGTCTGATATGGACACTGAAAGACACGCGATAACATGGGGTCAGTCGGGATTTCACCGCAATTGTGTGGAGGTTTCGGATCGTCCGGCAAGCTAGACTCGGGATTTCACCGCACTCAGGTGGATGCGGACTGTTTCTCGAAGAGAAGGGCGTCCCCCTCAAAGAAAGCCGTGTTCAGCAAGCAATCATCCTGACTTTCCCAAATTGATGTGCAGCGCTAAACTTTGCAGCTCATCGTCTAATGACGATCAAGATCATCGTGCCCACGTAACTGCAACATCTCATGATTCATCTAGAATGCTGATATTACCTCCACATCGATGATAGTAGGTACAATGTTACATGATCAGTAAAAGCGATACACCGTTCTTCAGCTTATATAGAATAATAGGAATATATTAATATAAGTGATCTGTAATAAATATCAAGTTAGCATGAGCACACCGTACAGTCAATTAAGCCACTTGGCTGTGAGGCATGGAAATCGACATTGGAGACTTTCATGTCGTTCTCTTAGTTGGTAAATATTGTATGATATTCTCGAAGACCGAAAGGAGCATCAAATTAAAACAGGGCCCAGTGGTCATGTAAATAGCAAAAGAAAGCTCAATGAAGGAAACTACTCATAATGGACGTAATTCGTAATGGCCGCAATGCAGGCCACTGCCCTAATGAAAGCCGTCCAGCCCGAACGGATCCTGCGCGTCCTGATACTCCGGCTCAGGCTCAGGATCCTCGATGACGAGACCCTCTGTGATCCTCATGACTTTTTTAACGTCGTCAAAGCAGATGGGTCGCCCAGCTCGTTTGGCCAAGATCTTGGTTGTCTTCGCAATGTTACGAATGCGCCGACCATTGACGTCGATATTCGCCAAGACCTCGAGCTCGCGTTCTGAGATGGAGGACTCGGTACCATGCGACAAGAAGGTTGTCCAGATCTTGGTTCGGGAAGGCGCGTCAAGCGCCGGATAATTGATGGTCAGGTGGATGCGCGAGTACACCGCCGGGTCGAGAACGCGTTCCCTGTTCGTGGTGAGGAAAAGCAGCGAAGGATAGTATTCCAGTTCCGTGAGGAAGCCTAGGTCTGTCAGCATTGAATGTAATGATGAAGACGGCGCGTGGAGTTTGGGTTGACATACGGGATACAAGTTTGTTACGTTGCGTCGAAGTGTCGCTCCTCTGCTCGAGGTAGAGGTCGCATTCGTCGATGAGGAGCACAGCGCCCCACCGAGAAGCGAGATTGAAGGCTGTCTTGACATCGCTACTGACCTGCTCGGGGCTACGACTACGGCTACGACGTCGCGACCGCGAACGAGACCTCGATCGAGATTCGTCAGTCTCCTTCATTTGAACGGAGTTGCCCTCTCCAAGTTCAAGCTTGTACAGAGGCGCCTGTATTTTTTCCGCGACTGCACCCAATTAGATTCACAAATGAGCTCAAAAGATGAAAAGTTCAAGTCAGCAGCAAGAAAACATACCAGATTCAGCTGTCAGGGTCTTTCCAACACCTGGTTCGCCAGCAAGAAGGATAACCAGACCGCCACCTGAAGCGCGTCAATTTCTGGCATTCACAACGCACACAAAGAAAAACAACTGACCTTTCCCGTTGATAACATCATCAAAAGTGTCTCCTTCCTTGACCTGGCTTTCCACAAAGGACAGTATCAAGTCTTTGTACCCCTCTGGGAGGACGAGGCTCTCAAAGGGTTTCGTATTCCACTCTATGTCTGATACACGGTCGACATCAAAGGTGCCTGTAAAAGGTTTAGCCAAGTGGCAACAATGATGGTGGTAGAACTCAGTAGCTTACGCCAGGCTTTGGTCCTCATGCTGTAACCCCAGACTTTAGGGGCGCAGAGCTGAAGCTGCACGTCAGTCAGCCTGTTGCGGGCCGCTGCAAGGCCGCGATCGGATGTGTCTGCAACATTGGGCGGCACGTCAGCGTAGCCCAGCAAAATTTTCACATTTCATCTCACCATCATCATCCTGTTCGCTGTCACTATCGCAAACCGGGACAAGTGGGCCCTTGCCATAAGATCTATGGGGACGACCAGGGCGAGGTGGATGAGGGACCACATTGTTATTCCAACCGTTATTCATGTAAGGCGCACCTGGGACCGGCGGCCCCTGGGGGTTCTGATTTGGGTTGGGTAGTGGTATATGCCGACCTCGGGGCACCTTGTCAATGGGCTCTTGACTGATGAGGAACGTGTGGAGAGGAATCCCATGCTGACACCTCTTCCACAGTGGTTGAGTTCGGGGACGTCGCGCATGTTCGGATGTGTCAAGAACGATCCTGCTCTCTTCGTGCTGCTGGTCGGATGAGCCGGCCTTCGCACCGGACCAGGACCGGTAGGACTTGTAATGCATGCCGGCCAGCCCGGCGAACTTGCGGCCCCTGGCGAGTAAACTTGCCTGCACTTTCGGCAAGTCGTCGAGGTACGTCGCTGGGTAGACTGCCAAAGACGTGATTCGTCGGGTGCCGAAAAAGTTTGGCATCGAAATGTGCTTAGAAGCCCCGCCAAACCGACGTCCAGTCCAGTCCACGAAGCGCAAGTTGAGCCCTGTCTGAAAGGGGTCGACTTGGACCGCATCAACAACGTAGAAGCGATCATGGATACCCTCTCGACCATAGACGATGGAGCCAGGCGCAAAAAGTGCCCAAAGAAACATGCTCGAAATGACACCGTTGCTGGCGAGCTCTTTTGAGATGGCAAAAGCCTCGGCAAGCTCTCGTTTCACGACGGCGCGCAGGGCGACTAGGACCTTGCGGGTTTCGGGATCTTCTTCGTTGGCGACGGCCTCATCGAAGCGGTCCCAATGCCAGAAGAACACATGGAACGGCGCCTTGAATACCAAGTGTCGAATGACGCCGACAAAGCCGTCATACATGCTAAAGACGTCGAGCAATACCTGGCGTGCTGCTGCATGGCGGATTTCGATCGAGTCGAGCGACACGAGGGTACTGTTCTCGCTGTGGTTTACACGTCTTCGAATGACGAGAGGTGGTCCAACATCGATCTCTTTCTCCGGCTCATCGAAAACAGGAACAACGACGTGCTCGGGGCATTCTTCGATCCAGTTTACGCAGCACTGGCACTTCCTCGGCCCCTCATACAATTCTTTGACAAGCAATGCTCTCTCATCGGGCGAGAACCTAACGTCTTCTTCGATGCGAATAGCATCGGCAAGGCGCTCAATGACAGAGAAATCCTCATCGCATGACTCCGCTCCGGATGACCCTGACACAGACGATGATGGACTCATGGCTTGCGTGGTGTGAGGAAGAATGGTGGATGCTGGAATGAATTTGGGCGGGGGTAAGAGAGCAGGCTGTCCTCAGCACACGCAGTCTGAGAGCCCGATATTTATGAGATGCAGCTGAAACGGCCAGACTGCTGCCACCAATGCTCGACGGGCTTCGGTGAGCCAATCGGTCGCTCGTAGGACGAGCATCATTGGATGACATGGATCTTAGTCGACTGCCTGTGAGCAGCTTGCATACCGTCATCATCTCAACAGCATTACATTAGCCGGGCGTTGTGCCTGATGAGATCCAATCACTTGACATGAATTTCTACTCCAAAGTGTATTGGGCGCTCATTATGTATTGGGTGATCATAAATGTGTTGGGTGATCATGGTGGTAGAGGCCTCAGTAGGTGCATCCAATTTATATGGCGATACTAGTAGATTTGCATTAGGTACCTTGCACGAGGACAAGAGACAATCCAGTACGAACCACAGACTGATAGGGTACGGGTCAAATCCGGTGCCTGCTAGCTGGAAGTATATACTCTATCGCTCTTGCGACGTTCCTCTTGCATCTTATCGCGATGGTACCGCACCAGCTCCGGTATTGTGAGATTGTTGCGGGATCGGCTTGCTATCGCACATAGGATCGATGGACCACATGCTTCCATCGTAAATGAACTTCTCAATGAGGTGGGGTAGCCTGGCGAGAGCCTCGGAGGCTGCGCGCTTCGTTATCGGTGATTTGCCAACCGCTTGGTACTGTACACGATACTGTCAATCTCAGGTCGGGTAAAAGTTTTGGAGATATCGTGAAGAGGCAGGAAGATGCAGGCTGAAAGTCGCATGGGATTGGCGCAAGCAGGGGGCGCAAACTGGGCGGTCCTTACCATGCTGATTTTGATGTGAGCAATCAAGAACGAGAGAAGGGGGCGCGGTCCAAGGAGACGTTGGTGGGAGGTTTGGGTCGTAAAGAACTGGAGCGTGGGCGGTGAAGAGTGGTAGATTGGTTTGCAGCAGTATCGTCGATGATTCACGATCAGTGCAGTAAATGGCCCAGATGGTAGCTTCCTTGCCTTTTCTGCCATCAAGATTACCAGATCTCTACGCTCAGGGCCGGTGCCTGCCACGGATGGCTCAATGCACCTGGTTTATCTCTACAGTATGGGCAGGAACGCAACACGAGTCCAAGTAGAGGAAGCAACGACGATGATGTGATCTTGAGAGGCAATCGGCCCAGACTCCACCTAGACACTACCAGAGGCAAGTACCCTCGATGCTCCCCGATTCAGTCCGTCTCAAGGGTCGTAGCCAATGAAATCGTACTCAAACGGGACGCCCTCAACCGCTTCAACATTGTGGTGGCATGTGCCCCTTGTCCCGCACTGCTCTTCCTTCACGATACGAACCATCGCCATGGGGAAGTAACATCTTGGCACTTTGCCAGGACCCTCGCTGCTGAGGTCAAGGTTGTGGTCACCCTCAGCGTTGAAACCGCAGTCCATGATGGAGCGATAGTAAGCGGCACGATTGTCGAGACCGTACTGCGCCATCACGCCGGTGTGGAACTCTGGTAGCGGCTCCCGGTACAAGCTCACACGTTGGTCCCACTGCTGAAGATTGACGCAGTAAAACTTGTTCTCCCATTCGATCCACTCGCGTCCAATGACACCGTCGTAGCATTCCTGCTCACTCGGGCGATGCTCGTTGAGGACGAGGACATAGTATGCATGGACGAGTGCTTGATGAGCAACTTTGCGCTCGATGTTCTTCACTGCGTCCTGCACATGATCTGTGATGCCGCTCGTGTGCAGATGCGCGAGCCAGATGCCCGTGTTGAGGAACTTGGCTATGGGGAAATCGTAGTTGTCGTTTCTGGGAGCCGGAAGATTGGTATAATCGTCGTCAATCGTAGAAGCACCGAAGACCGCACGGAGGGTCTTCTCGAGGCCATGCTTGGTTTGGGCGAAAGCCTTGCTGAGCTCGGCACTGATCTTCCCATTGACAGGCTCGTCCTCCTCTTTCTCGACCAGGGAAAGTATCTCGCCAATCATGGTGAAAGAAGCGCCCTGTCCAAACGAAAGTCAGTAACAGGAGTGGACGATGTGCTGTGCTCGTGTTGGAGAGCGCATTTGGCGTGGACTTACAGCTCCGGGAATAGGACCAAACCCGCCTCCAAGCATGTTGAAAGCTGCAGCAACCCATGCAACCATGTCGTCATCGGTCTCTGGCTTACCACCAATCGTGAGAATGATCTCATCAATACGACCGCTGAGCTCGGTGACTTTGGCGTGCAGCTCGGTGTAGTAATGGTTGAAAACAGTGTACACGCCCTCGAGGGCTCGGAACTGCCAGTAGGCGGGCTTGAGGTCATTGGAGTTCTCGGGCTTCTCGGCCTCGGCAAAGTATTGTGGGCAGTCCCAATTCTTCGTTGCCTTGCAGGTCCCGCCAAGCACGGTACAGGAGTCAAAGGCGGTCTTGCTGACAGAGTAGAGTCCTCTCTCATAGCCCCCATCTCCCATCAACCAATCCTTTGGTCCGTCTAATGAAAGGGTTCTGCGGTCAGCAAATATTCACTCAATCTTCAGAGCCGCAATGAATCGGCACCACGCCAGCACCCTGGGTGCTCAAGAGCCAGGGGTAAACTTACGCTGGCTGATCTTTGCCCATGAGTTCAATAGCCAGCTTCCGCCAATCTCCTCGTCCCAGAATTTGTAAGCACTCTCCTCCGTGCTCAGACTTGGCGGGAAGCACCACTTGTTCATGTCGTTGAGAGGATCGCCGGAACGCGGCGACATTTGCGGGACAGCATAGGCCTGGACCAAGACAGCCTGCACAACGACAGACGCGATATCAGCCCTCATATTGAGATAATCTGAAATCACTCAAGTGAGATGAAGCAGAAAGAAAGAATTCTGTAAAGGAAAGAAAGTGCTTGTATAAAATCGGTTGTTTTTCGAATTTGTAATTTGATGGAACGACCAAGAAGAAAACGGGCTCGTGACGGAAGGAAAAGACAAATGAAAGGAAAGAGACAAGATGATAATGATGATGAATCACTGGAGGAATTGAAACACTAAATGGCGTATTGTAGTACATTTTGGGGCCATCTACATTCTTTATACTTGGAGAGCAGAGTTTCTCTCTCAGGGCCCGCGAGAATACCCAAGGCCTTGCAAAACCAGCCGCTTGATATTCTTGGCGCTGGAAGCCATTCCGCAAACTCATGTTTGTTTTTGGAACCTGTCTTTCCGCATTGGGCTACAGCACAAGGTCCTGCGCCCCAGAAGCCTCAGTCGCAGCCCTCTTAGATCGAGAGCTCATCATGATTCATATCGAAAAGCGTAGCCTCTCGTAAGCCCCAGAGCTCAGCCCCGAACATAGCATCCAATGAGGGCATCCTGGCACCTGTGTTGACCCCTGTGTCGAATATTCTGGCCGGCGCCTAACGCATGACTGCACATAAGCTGCAGGACATGTGCTGACTATTGTTCGGGGTGAATCCCTGTCACTTTGGGGGCTCATGTGCCATCGACGAACTGTCGCCACTCCACTTAATGCTTACAGCGGCAGAGCTGACTCTCAGCCTTGTTCTCATAGATTGGCGTATCGTGAGACAGAGTCAGAGCCTTCGCATTGTACAGAGATCATCTGATTATATGAGATTGTTCTAGTGAACGCGAGGTCGAAACTTGAATGCCCTGACAACTACCAGGATAGACGCCGGGCCAACCTTTGAGTCTCTACCCCCCTTAATCCTCGTGCATGATCGATCCACGGCGCGTAGATTGGAATAGCAAGCATGCTCGTAAACCATTGCACCCCATCTTCCTCAGTTAGGAACTGACATAGCCCCAACGAGGAGCATTGATAATAATACCACAGAGAGCACCAGAGAGCAATCCAGCAACAGGCAGAGTCAGTACCCAACCCCCATACACCCATGCAACCATACGCCAGTTGATAGATCTCCAGGTGCCGGAACAAAGGCCAACACCGATCACACCACCGGTGAGACACTGGGTGGTCGAGACGGGAAGCTCTGTGGGTGTAGTCAGCGTCTGAAACCCTCCAGCAGTCAACAGGCTACTAAAGAATGAAATGGGAAGGTCTTACTGAGCTGGGTAGCAAGAATGATGGTGCAGGTGGCGCCGAGCTCCATGGCGAAACCGCGCGAGGGAGAGTGGAGCGTCAGACGGTTACCGAGGTTACGCATGATGTGATAGCCGTATGTCCAAATGCCAATGGAGATGCCAACACCTCCGTAGACGCTGGGACTTTGTTAGAATTCTTTTTCTCATGGTTTGAGTCGGATGGGATTATTGCGAGTCTGGGGTCGCGGTGCCGAGGATGTGGGCCCCACGCGAATGGGCGCCGACAGCCCCCCACCCCGCGAAATCATCATGGGCATGGGAAACTTACAGAATCCATGTGGGCACAGGGGACTTGGAACCAGCGATAGCGTTGGTCCTCCAGATCTCGTAGATAGTAGCGAAAGGGGCGATTGCGTTGGCGACATCGTTGGCGCCATGGGCAAATGAAGCGACGGAGGCGGTCATGATCTGAAGGAAAGAGTAGAGGTACTCGGCGCGGTTGTCGAAGTGAGAGACGTGCGAGTGAATCTCGTCGAGATCGCCGGAGAGCATGTTCTTGCGGCGCTGCTGCTTGTGGATGTCCTGATCAACACCGCGGAGGAAGACCCACTTGAGACGCCAGAAGAGAACGGGGCCGGAGCTCCACTTGCCCTCAGGCCGGGGACCGACAAGACCAGCGGTGGGGCTCTTCTCGTCGGTAAGATGGTCCTCGCGTCTGTCGACGGGAGCAGGGGCGACACGACCCGAGTCAACGTCCGAGACATCATTGCCGAGGACCTTGGTCTCGCCAGTAGGGTTGGCCTCTTCGTCGGCGCTGTGACCGCCACCGGCACGAAGGGCGTTGAGCTCCTCCCTGGTGAGGTGACCCTCGTAGTAATCCTTGATGCCACCGCGGAAACCCTCAGGCTGAACAGGAGGCTCAGGACGGCGGAGCAGGAGGGGGCCCATAGGAATGTGCCAGAAGCGAAGCTGCCAGTCATCCTTGATGACAACGCGGTACAGCCAGGGGACGAAGAAAACGGCGACGAAGAGGGCGACAGCGGAGCCAACTCCGACGATAAGACCGGCCTCCTCGGCACCATTGAAGCCGGTCTCGATTGACCCACCCTTCCAGATAAGAAGCATGGTGATAAGAGACGAGGTCATGCCGAAGTAGAAGGGCACAGTGGCGAGACCTTTGATGACAGGGTTGTTGCGTACCATGACTGCGTACTTGGTTGCGAGGAAGATAATCGCGGCGAAAACGCCCGACAGACCAGGCGCGATGATCCATGCAAGAAAAACCTGAATGACACCAGCGTTGATACCGGCATCAAAGTCGGCCCAGATGACGCCATCAGCGCCGACAGTCGCAACACCCATACCAATGATACCACCCATGATAGTGTGGGTTGTCGAAACAGGGAGACCGATCTTGGTGCAGACAGTCAGGTAGAGGGAGGACGCAACGATGGCACAGACCATGCCGAGCATCAGCATAGCTGGGTTGTCAGCGAAGAGGTCGAGGTCTAGGACCTTGGTACGGATGGTATCGGCGACTCGCGCTCCGACACCGACGGCTCCAGCGAACTCCAGCACGGAGCCAAGGGCCATGGCCTGGATGTAGGTCACGGACCGCGAAGACACGGATGTGGCCCACGAGTTGGCGACATCGTTGGCACCTGAAAGAGAATCACACGTCAGAATAGCCTTCCCAGGGAGTCACGAGAGCAGAACATACCAATATTCCAGGCGTCTAGGAACGAAAAGATGAAGCCTGCAGCCAGCAGATAGTCATACTGGTGAAGTGGAGCCATGATTGGCAACTTTGGTTGTCTGAAATCAAGAAGAAGTGATTCTCAAGGCCTTGTGATAGGCAAGAGGCGAGGCCAGGCTGAGGGTCAGGGTGATGACTTGGCTTGAGAGAGAGCCTGATACAGTTGCAGAGAGGGACGAGCCACGGAATATATATAAGGTTGAGTTGCATGGGAGGACATGCAAAGAAGCCAGCTCAGAACCATCATCTACCTCGCGGAAAGTAACCTAAATGACCGGGGCTCATGACGGCTCGGGGCTCGCCACGCTTGGCAGGCCACCATGGAGGGCGAGATAGTCCAACACTTTCCTCGATGAGCATCCCATCCGCAGTCTCTGCGCCAGCGAGACCACCCTGCATCGCCCTGGTGTGGATGGGCAGAATATGGATCCTAGAGGCCCTGCTTGCCAAGGACTGCCGACCCGCGTCTTTCGATCATTGCCTGCGTTCTATCAGGTCTATTCGACGCCCACTGCTACCTGTGCGCATCGACAGAGGAGAACCAGGATACCAAAAGAGGTGCCGCAGCGGTCGAGTGGGGAGGTGGCATGTCAGTGCCAAGAACAGTTAGCTCCCACGTGCAGGTCTGCCTCGATGGGCTTTGACGAGAGGTAGAAATTGAGACATGCGGTAGGACAAGTATGTGGACCGCAGACCAAGGTTTTGGGGTGTCCGAAGACAGATATGATGCAGTGGTGCAAGGTGCCGGGGGTATACAGCCTGGTGGTGAGGGTGGGGGAGCCAAGAGGACGTCTTACAGCGACTCATTGCTAGCAGCCAGCGCACATGCAACGGAGACTTTGCTAGAAACGTAACCAGCAGGGCATATTCCTTTGCCTCCACCCATCTGGTACAGTCGCCATACAGTCGTTGAAGTCAATGTGGAATGCCAAAAGAGATACAATCGCGCTCCCGGGAAAGGCGCCAAGGGCCAAATGGCGAGCATCATATGGATTCTCAACATCAAATCAGAGAGCCGCAAGCCACCACGTGCATCCCAAAGCAGTCGTGTCTCGTAACGACAGTGACCACTTGGCCGCTTATTGCTCGTAGCATCCTTGCCGCCTCACCTCTGTTCCCTTTCATCGTGATGGTTCGTGGGGCGCTTGGCCGCCAGAGCATACTAAATTGGCCGCCAAGACCGGCGGGTTTGGGAAGCCTAAAAGCCGTTCCCATGTCGCGATCCTTGGGGGGGGGGGGGGGGGCGCGACCACGCACGCCACGACCGGCTGCACCTTATCACACCACACCTTAATCTATTGGATGCGAAGGTTAATTCGCTAGTCCGATGGCTTATTGGTATGCATCGCGTGCCTCCTGGCTCGGACATCCAGCGGCCATCCTGTCGCTAGTCTTTCTATCTTTACTCCCGTGTCGCGGCTCGTAAGACCGTTTTCAGTCCGTACGGCCGTCTTTCACAAAGCAAAAACGAGTCGGTTGCCTGCTGAACTTCCTTGTAGCATGTATCTCTCATGGCTATAGCAGAGTTCAAGCTGGCTGTACGGGTAAAAGTGCGAAGGCGTAAGATATGTCACAAGCTGAAAGTGAGTTGTCTCATCACCGCGGATACGATTGTCAACAAAATTCGTCTGATTGGGTGGTATACCCACACCTCGTGTTTGAAGCTTTCGAATGGACTCATGCTGAAGGCTTCTGGAAGTTCATTGAGACCTTTCAGCCCGATTCGACCAGGGACATCTATACTCGACCATCAGGGGTTTCACAGGCCCCGTGGCGACGGATCCTGGCGACATGAGTGTCTTGGCAAGACATAATCAGGGGTGATCTGAACCAGATGAGATGCTTGTCTATCGGTCTTCGCCGATGCACACTTGGATACGACCTTGAACTTATGCTCGGTACGCCGCCTTGTTGATCCAGCTGCAGCTGCCTTCGTGTCTGGGCAGTACATGATGCTTGAAATATCCCCAGAGCGCTCCACGTGCGTCATTCTGCTGTTCTTGTTGTCTTGTGACGACGGCGATTTATTGGATGATCGTTTCTGACGACAAAGCTTTGGGTCGATCTTTGGCAAGATGCACTCTTGCGTGGCCAAAGACCTCATCGTGGGCCTTCAAGCCCCAACGCTACATCCATGGAATTGAAACAAGCTGGGGAACTGTTAACCCTTGCTGTTCTTGAATCATGATGAGATCTTGGCCGACAGAAAAAGAAGGGCGACTTCATTGGACCTGCCAGTCTTTATATTAAGCGAGCGCAATCAGTGAATACCGTCGGACGAGATGCCATTCTGAGACCATAAAAGCGATACAAAAAGATCGAGGAAGAACGACTGGCAAGAACGCAGTTTTCTCAAATCAGAGGTGTGCTATCATTCGTCTCTTGTGATCCGTATGTTCCCGTACCCCTCATTCTAGTGTGAGCCGAAAAACCTCTAAGTCCCCATGCCACGAACTTCCAACAAACGTGTCGTACTAACAGCTATTTTCAGGGTTTGGTCGAATGTCGATGATGATCAGATAGAGAACATCCTGAATCCGAGATCAGTTTGAATCCATAAATTGGTCCATAATTGACTGACGCGTACCTTTTGAAGAAGACTTTTGAATCCATTGCCGGAATATTTACTGCCGCTATCCTTCGCCCTTTTTTTCTCCAGCTCCAACTCCTTCTTCAGCTGTTTCTTCCTCTCCTTCTCCTCTTTTTCGAGCCTTTTGTTTCGGTCTTTCTCGGTCTCTTCTTCATGCTCAATTATGGCTGCCATTTTCGTCTCCCGTTCATCTCCAGATCCAGACTTTTGCTGTTCCCCATCGGAATCCTGACTCGCTGGAATGAGGACAGGTCCTGCAGCCGTTACCTGTCCTCTGGTAGACCATTTGCCGGCGGTTACAAACGCAACGATGTCCCCACTCGAAGCTGGGTGATTTGGGTCTGCATATCGAGATTTGAACTCTGGTTTCGGCATTGATGCAGCAACATTGAAGTCGGGATTCTTTTGCATCCACTTGGCCTGCGCGCGCCTATCAGAGAAGTTGTCGGCCCAAATCTCTCCACGATCGAATCCGCCCTTCGGCTTTCCGTCAGGCTTAGTGCACATGACAGCTTTTGTTTCGTCGGCCGAGGGAAATATCAGTGGTGCGGGGTCGGGCCAATTGAATGCCCCCCGGCAAGGTTTCATGCGGTCCTGGATTTGCTGCTGGAGTTTGTTCACCATATCGTCTCTCGAGGACTTCTGCAGCATCGCCTTCCTCGCTTGTTGTATGAAGTCTGTCTCCGTAGGCGCCTCGAACGTCTGGCCTTCAAAGTCAACAGCTGTGACCAGCTTCTCCTGGCTCTCTGCGTCGGACCTCCAGGTGGCGCAAAAAGCATGCAAGGCCTCGGGGCATGAAGAAACCAGCGTTGATGCGATCAAGGAACCTAGACGACCGGTTGCGGCTGTCGGCCTCGAGGAGAGCATATGTGCCCACGTCCACGGCCAACCCGATGAGTAGGGAAAATGGATCAGGCGCAGCCTCGCCGGCAAAGCCAGCGAGGTTGATGACATTCAGATATGGATTTGGCTCAAGCGATTGATTGAATGTGTCAACAAAGTCGAGAAAGGTCGCTTGATCGATGCCTGCGGTGTTGAGGACTGGTGCGTACGCTCTTAGAAATCCGCCGCGTTCGTTTTTTGGGAATGTTTTGGGGGAAACACCCGGGGGGGACCAATTTTCTCTGTTTTTATAATACCCCCCCCCAAATGGGGACGCCGCAGAAAAAAAGGCGACTGCTAG
>NW_003315032.1:1166280-1180016 GCF_000150825.1 Verticillium alfalfae VaMs.102
TTCGCTCGTCTGTAGTATCACCGCCCCTCATATGGATGTCGCTTGAGAAATGCGATTGCTAGATCGGTTGACTCCTTCGTGGACGGGCCCGGCGTCTTGTTCACTTTGTATTGTCCCATTGACAGTCAACTGGCTCGCAGGCTGGCTCCTGTCGACCAACGTAGCCTCGCTCTTGAAATGAGCTGCGTTTTGTGTTGTTTGTGATTCTTCATCCCTCCGCCAGTGACTCTCATTCGGATCCAGCGTTGATGACGTAGGCCCTGGCAATGCGGGACGCGCCACCATCGCGAAGGCCCGAGACGTCTGCTTTCATCTTCAGTAATTCGATGGTGGATGGGCTCACTTGACTGTTTGAATTGACGGTCTTTTGAAGCTTCTTGTCTTTTCGATATTGAATTGCTTCTGATGTGAAGCCGACAACAGCGGCGGCTACGCGGACAAGACCGTCCACAGGATCGTCCTTATTGCCAAGGGGCTTGTCTACCTTCTTCTTTGAATTGCTACCCGTGATGTCTTTCACAGCCTTCTTAGCTGCATTGAGGGCGTACTTTTTACCCTCATCTACCAGACTAGAAGTCATGATGGCCAGGCTGTAGTGTTGCGTCCGAGAATAGGTATGCCAATGCGATGCACGATCTGAGCGGCGTGGATCAAAGTTTGAACTGGATGCAGCATTACAATGGCAGATGAATCCAACATAGGGAGACCGTCAATAAATATCAGATCCAAGGCAGACGATCAAAGACATCTTGAACAGCAAATCGCCGACCCAAAACGGCTTCAAGAATCGAGGGCGGGCGAGCGGTGCATTGGTGCCGATTGCTGGGCCTCGAAAGCGGAGTCCGCAGGTCGCGAAGCCCGAAGGTCCGTGGGTGGAGGAAGACCCTATGTGACACATTTAGCGACATGATCAGCAAAGCCAAGATAAAGCGTAATCCCGCATCTCAACAGCATAGCCCCGCTCCTGGCGAAGATGTCAAGATAGAGGCAATGCAGTGCGGCGTGGCGACAATTGGAGGGCACAACCGACAGATTGTTCTGCGGGCCTGAATTCACATCCAGGCACTGCTGCGGCTGGCCCCCGACCGAACTTCAGTGTCCGAGGTTCGGGGCCGCGATCATCCCAGAGGCCAACACCGTCCAGTCATCGACCGCAGCACGAATTCGCACCGAGGAACGCTGGAAAGCATCGCCGAGAAGCGTTAAATACTTGCCTGCCATCATTACATCTGGAAGCAGGATTGAATTTAGAAGTATATGAGTGCCAATCAAAAACAATGCCGAGCCTTCCAGCTGCTTTCCCTGCCTCCATTGTGTCAATCATGCTTTGGATGTCATTAATGTCGTGGTGAACCACTACATGGGACTTGATGCCATGCTTATGACTGAAGTGAAAAACCTCTGGCATGTTTTGTGGAATTCCACTGCTTTTGCCAGCAATGCGAAACTTTCCCAAAAGAATGTCGAGGGCTGAGATGGAAAGCTCGCTTTTAGGTAGACCGGCAACCATGAGCGATCCATTAATGCTAGACGGGTGCGTAAGTCTGTTGACCAACAATTGACTTATCTCGATGGTGCAAGATTGTATGGAGACCTACCGTAGTGTTTTAGGAGCATCGCCATAAGCAACGTTAGAGGCGCTGAAAACAGCAGCTGCATGCCGATGATCGCAATCCATTGACCTCGGACGAGGTTGCAACCTTTGACGCAGTGATACGCTGAGTATTGGTCGTCAATTAAGTTTCTCACTTCACACTCATCGTCACTTGGAAGAGCATCGAGCAGGCATCTTACCCGTGATACCAGCGCAGAAGAGTGGCGCGGCGGTGATCATATCCATTCCGTCAGGCAACGCCATAGCATTTCGATAATCTGTGACAGAATATTCTGCAAAATGGCCTGCAGTTTGAAACCCGTGTAGCCTTTGGGTACCCTTGTCGCAGAAGAGGTTGTGGACCTGGCAACCCTCGCATTCGTCTACAAAGGCCGAGGTCAGGTCTGATGCGATCTAATTGTGCGGGCCTCACACCTACAGCAGGCAGAATTGCAACCAAGGCATCCGACTTTGTCGCCGATTTCGTACCCCGAACATTTTTGCCCATTGCTACGACGGTGCCGGTGTTCTCGTGTCCGATGGTCATCGTATTCGTTGGGGGCTTCTCGGCCGTGTGCCCCCAAAAGAGCATCTGCAAGGTTGACGATGTCGTGAGTTATGCGCCGACAAACGAGAAGAAGTCCTTCGAGTCTTGGCACCCATGCGGAAACAAAGCTTCAATCATAGAAAAGTACCTACAAGATCCTAATGGCACAATGTGGCGCAAACTGTTTTCATCAAGATTTCATTGTCCTTACATCTTGGAATCGGAACCTCATTGACCTCCACCTTATTCTTAGCCTGCACCAGTTATGTTAGGGCAAGGCACTTGCGTGGTTGTTAAGATGCAGGATTTCTATGGACGTACCGTGTTACATTGTGCTGCCAGCATCGTCTCGGTCGGAAGAGAACTCATGGTGACGTGTGAATCTGGAGGAGGAAGGGGTACATTTCAAAGGTGCTGTCTGCGGTTTTGAGGTCGATGTCAGGGTAAAGACAATACCGACAACGAAATGATATGCAGAGTAGTCAAGATAGAGAACTGGCTTGATTTGGGGTGCTTTGGAAACCGCGAACTCTCTTATTTAGTTCGTTTGCTGAGGCGTCCTCGACGTCGCTCTGAACCCAGATACCCAGGTACTTCAGGACGATTCGTCTGGGGAGTCGTCCACTAGTTTTCCCACAGCCCAAAAGAACCCGAAGCCTAAGGCAGTCTTGAATACCCCGCGTTTCGGGTTTCAAGAACTACCTTGTAGATTGTCGTGATGCCTTATAAGCATGTGGTATGGTGGGGATCTCCTAGCCTGACTCATGTCTTGACTGACCACGAGCCTCGTTCTTGCTCATGACAACGACGAGCATATGGGCGCGGGCATAACGTCAGTCCCAACGCGCCATGCAACGCAACACTAGGCCAGCGGACTAAGTCCACCGGCTAGGCGTGGGTCTCGTCAGGTTTGAGCAGTTGGGATAGAACTGAACATCGAAGGTATGAAGAGTCAGCTGCTCAGGTGACTGGTGAAGCACTGTCGATATCACTTGGTCATTGGGCGATCTCGCGATATGATCTGCTGATCATCTTCCCAGTAAGCGGTCACATTGATTCAACTCCACACGCTTTCATTCATATTAACCCAGAGCATGATCGGGTAGCTCAGTCTCGTGAGTATATTGCACGGACCATCTCGGGATAAAGTCCCTCAAAATCTCGTGATACTGTCCAATTGCCGAGGCGCTGAATGTGCTTTTCGAAGATTTTGTTGGGTATCAAATCATGGCCTTGTTCGTAAATTATGTCGTCGACATCGTACGGCCAGCTGACTGTGACGCATTGGGAGTAGACACTGGAAAACACAGGAAACGGATATTTGTCGGGGCTCTCGATCAGCATATCGCGAACCCTAGGCCTGCTATGTCAGGCTTCGAGTCGGTCAATTTTGTATGAAATGCTTACCAAGGTATGTTATCTATCCAAGCATCATGCGGTACCGTAATCTGGGTTGCCGCAGGTCGGAGCCAACGTGGTAGATCGGCGAAAGTGGACTTGGTAGGGTAGACTTGCCACTGCGCACGGCTATCAGTAATGAAAAGAACGCGTCAGAGGCCAAGGGTCTCGGACTTGCTTGCATTGTTCGATGCATGACATACATGAAGGAAATCTTTTCCGGTGCTCGGACGTGGGCAAACGTGGACAGAACCTCGTTCATAAGCCTGCTGATTGGATCTATGCTACCATAGAGCTCAGTGTGGAGGTAAGCCTTCAGCGACACATCCGAACCTCCCATGAGAGGTTGTGCGGCATCTGTGGAAGTCGGGTGAGAATGAAAACGGAGAAATCCAAGGAGAATGTGGTCTAAGAGCGTGCTTGGCGCTAAATGGCGTGTAAGGGCTGTAGATTTGGTTGTAGCCAGCTCCGTCTGGCATGCAGCGTCTGATACGGAGGGGCCGGATTGCCTCGCTGTGAACCCTTTGAGGGTGTGCGCTGAAAAGTGTATTGCAAGAGCTACGCTCTCCTGCCTGCAAGATGTGGATGCAGCATTAGATGATTCCTCATCTTCAGAACCCGCATTTTGTTCCGTGAAAGGCAGGTATCGGGAGAAGTCTGCGTGCCGGGATCACCGATCCGCTTTCCTACCTGAGGTGCCTGGGGGAGGGCATCTGGCATGACGAACCAGCCGCGCTGCCACGGCAATCGTCCGTCCTCATCTTCGACGACGGGTAAGTCCTCTGAAGGGGACGTCCACGAAGCTGAGGGCGTTACAGAAGCGTGCAACCCTGTGGTGGTCGCAGTTCCAGACGTTGACAATTGTTGAATCTGCTGCCTCAATTATCTAACCTCATCATTCAAATTTTTGATGGTTCTCTCTTTAGCGGCAATCTCTTCAGCATGAGTAGATTTCAGGCAAGTGATTGTGCTTTCGAGAGATTCGACGCAGGTCTTGTTTCCTTCCCGGAGGCGCCGTTGCGCCCTACGATCCTGATCTCGTTTGTGTTGGACTTGCTGTCGCGTCAGGTTGGATACAGCCCGGGACCTCCGTTGAGGCTTGGCTGAAGTGGAAGGCGGACTGGTGGCCACTGTAATGAATTCTCCGGCCTCGGCCATGATGGTTGTCTGCATGAAAATTGCGGAAATGTCGAGCAAAGTGGATAGGAAATGACATGACCAAGGGAAGGAGGCCGGCATGCAAGAGATTGTGTTAGGGAGTGACCCTCAGGATCGGGCTTCTGACTTGTGCGTCATGCTACTGAGCACGATTTCTTTCCCTGATATCTGCTCAAGTTGAACCGTTTTAAACATAGGACTCGCATTTGCAGGTGTTCGCATTCGGAAACCCCATAGTCGTCCAGCTCATTCTGGGGAAGGTAATAGAGCCCCTGCTTCCCACCGAGCTCCATCGCCCCGGGAAATGAAGCCGAAAGAGCTGAAAAGAGTTCTGCACCTTTACTTGGTAAAATGTCTACCGCAGAGTGCGTAGGAGCTTTACTCCCTTGCAGACTTTCCTGACGGCGACCTTAACTCCAACCACTGCTGGACATACATTATTCCTGGCTCATGACTGTGTTCTGACCAGACCTAGCTTAGTACCTACAGAGATGGCGCGTGCATTCAGCTGGTTTACCCAAACAGGTTGGACCCCACTGGATGATAATCCCGGCCAGGCCTTTCTTAGAGGCCTTCAATGGCTGACGTGTGTCATGACCATCTCGGACATCGTTTAAAAGTCTCCAAACTCTGGTCCCATATCAACCTCGTCCTAATTCTCGACCGCATACGCCACAAAGTCCCTGCAAACGTTCGTCTTGCTTCATTGCCCCATCCACCCCCTGTTCTTTCCAATATGCCGTGGCAAAAGATTGATCACAGCTTCACGCATTCTCAGCTGGACTACGATGCTGAGCCCAATCTTCAGCCATGCATCAAAGTCTCCGTCTTCTTCAGAAAAATTGACTCCATCGACTATGACACGTTCTTTTGTGACTAGAGTACGGTGCACCCTGATCTCGCTGTGGCCACGCGAGCTTTTCGTAAACACATTGTACGATACGCACAGGTAAGCGTTTTTTTCGCGATGTGCACGCAAAGAGTTGCAGCTGAGACGGCAACAGCATCACCAAACGCCGGAGATGAAGGAGAGAGCTCAAAGCCTGGGAGAAAAGATTCTGGACTATGATGGGTGTGCGCAGCTATGGGTTAGGACGTGGAATGACTGGCTGGTCTTCTACAATAGCAAGGAGTATGCTGCAGCCTTGAGCGACGACTGCGATAGATTCATGGCGCTCCCCATGACGTACATGGTCGGTTACGAGAAACTCGTGTCGTGATGCTTCAAAGGCTACGGGGTGGCAAGGGACGGCATGGGATATTACGTTTGTTGAAAGGCCTTAGCCCAAGGAAATGCCGAGTCAGCGGGATTTTGAATGATTGTCGCAGCAGCTGGTTAATTACTGTGGACTACATACAAAGCTATGAGATCATAGATCTACTACTAATGCGAAACATGACGATTACGTTCTGTAATTCCTTTTGGGAGATCAATATCCTGTTTCATATCCCCATGAGAAAACATATACTGTTATTCTCAGGGCCATCATCAGGCGGCACAAGAGTTCTGATGATGCCCCCCATGTTGCTTACTATCTGTGATGTTGTTGTATACTAGAATCTGGGACAGCTCGCATGTTGATATCACTCTCTGCACCTGCCGAGGAGTGATATGTGAAGCAAACGTCACTCATTATACAATGGGGTCATATTCGTGTGGTGCTATATCAATCATACAGTAGAATGTACTCGTCATTGCCTGGGTTTCTTTTTCAAGATCCATGGGGATGCGAAGTCGTTGAACCCAAATTTGGGGATCGCCTGGGTTGGTAATCACCGTATGTGATGCACAGATATGGTGATCCCCAGGTGCTGAGATTCACCGCTCTCAGGAGCCCGCGATCCACAGCGCACATGATTTATGCATCAGATATAAAGTGGTGATTCAGATAATTAGCAGTGAATCAGAGAGATAATATCAATTCACCACAAGTCTTGTATCACCAACCCTAAGGTACCTATTGAGTGCTCTCAGTATAGCTCAAGTAATGAATCGGGGCTCACATAAGCAGTGAAGCCTTTTCAACAAAAAAATGTTTACCCCAAGCAGTTATACTACGAAATTGAAAGTCCTCCTATCTAAAAGCATGTGAACGCTGCGGAACGATGTGGAAGATCAACATTCGACGCGTAGTGCGTTTACCATTGCTCACTGTCTCTTGTTCAACTCGCTGACCTTACAACAATAGGATAACGCGCAATACTAAGCCACTGAATATCTTTACTAAGGACCGCTTCAATATTTCTCTTGAATATGACAGGTTGTAGCGAACAGCTCACAGAGATCCCTGCATATACTTCCAGGCCCTTGACTAAATTTGTTTATTTACTTAATTGACGTTGTTACTCTAATCGGACGGCTCTCTACAAGCCAACACAATGCGATAATTATCATTGCGCGATGAGCATGACCTGCCATGCAGTGTATTAAAGCGCAATTGAATATCACAATGCGTGAGTGGCTACATTGTTATGATCCGACGAGAACGAAAGAATTGCCTTCGTGGAATAAATCCAAGATGGCAGCTTCATGTTCGTTCGTTCATTAGGAATTGATTTCCGGTCCGAGCGGCTTTGCTCCGGACCTCTGCTGCAATGCTGGGCCGCATGTCCATCGGCCGAGGCTACGACCCGCCCCGACGGAAGAGTGTGTGTGGTGTGTGCCCACGGCTGTCCAGAAGAGGTATCGGTCGCGAACCGGCTGGATGTGCGGGGTCGTTTGGTCGTGCGCCGAGGCTTTGAGTAGATAAGACAAGTGTGGGTGGCAGCCCATTTGCCGCGCTTGTTCATTGTGCCACCAACAAAGTTCATCTACACCCAGGTATTATTTCAGATTTGCGGCAAACACGAAGCACCTCAAACAATATGTCAGCAATGAAGTGCGTCGTCTTCGATGGGCCGAAGCAGATATCAGTACAGAACAGACCAGTCCCCACGGTCAGGGATGCCAAAGACGTCATCGTAAAGGTCCGGTACACGGCTCTGTGCGGCAGGTATGATGCACAGCACCATACCAAGATTGTATCCTGACGGCAATGACAGCGAACTTCATGTCTTCCGAGGCCATCAACCATCTGCGCCAGGGTTTATCATGGGCCATGAATTCTCTGGAACGGTACACGAGGTTGGTTCGGACGTGAAGAACCTCAAGGTCGGCGACAAAATTGTCAGCCCTTTTACCGTCAGCTGCGGAGAGTGCTTTTATTGCTCCCGAGGATTTTCGTCCCGTTGCAAAGAGTGCCTCCTTTTTGGCTGCCCCCTGCTTGACGGCGCGCAGGCTGAGTACGTGAGGGTCCCCTGGGCGGACTCAACGGTTGTCAAAGCTCCCCCCGGTATCGACGAGCTCAAACTTTGCCTCATGGCCGACATCTTTCCCACAGGATTTTTTGCTGCTGAAAACGCATTGGCGTCGCAGAGCTTTGCCGAAGAGGCCGTGGTTGTCTTGATAGGCTGCGGTCCAGTTGGTCTATGCGCCCTCATTGCGGCCTTGGAGTATAAGCCCAAGGCCCTGCTCGCAGTCGATGGTGTGCCTTCAAGACTGGACAAAGCGAAGGAACTTGGGGCCGAGCCTTGGAATTATCTGACCCAGGCAGAAGAGCTCGAAGCAAGGGTCAAGGAACTGACCGAAGGTCGAGGTGCGGACGTCGTCATCGAGGTGGTAGGCCACAGCTCTGCGTTGGATACAGGCTTCAAGCTTCTAAGGCCTTGGGAACAATTTCAAGCGTGGGTGTCCACAATGGAGAGATCCCATGGACGGGAAACCAAGCATATGGCAAGAATCTTACGGTGAAGATGGGCAGATGTCCAGTTCGAAGCAAGTCAACCCCGCAAGATGGTTGTTATTCAAGCAGCTAACCCCAGATTTCTACAGGCATGTTCCCTCGCGCACTAGCTCTTCTCGAAAAGAAGCAACCACTCCTGGAGTGAGCATACCACTGGTCCTTTCCTGTTGACCCGTCAACTAACGATTCGCAGCTTCATGACTGATACTATCATGCCTCTCAGCGATGCCGTCAAAGGGTACGAGATCTTCGACAGCATGAAGTCCCTGAAGGTCATATTTGATGCCGAGAAATGATGGGAAAGATGGTAAAATAGCCTTAGCAAACGAGTCCTGGTCTTTTCGCCATGAGCGCAATTGTTGTGTAATCAAACTGTTGTCTACGGTAGCTCAAACCTACGTTGGATTTACATCCAAGATGTCTAAAGGTTTGACAAGTTTGCCTTTGCGATAAGTCCCATCCACCAAATACTTTCGTTTTCGATCTTCCTGCGGCAATTCATCCAGAAACCCCCATCTAAGCTTCGTTTTCCAATCTGTCAATTCCCATACGTTAAGAGTGCCGGCCGGGAAAAGAGGCAGGACCTTGCTTGCAATCGGATCATGTGCGATGAGTACAAGTACATCCCCATTCGCGTCCAGACTCTTGAGCTTATCTATACTTGCACCTGCTACTGGCGGATTCACATGCCAGGAGTCTTCCCTAGCACACACCTCATAGTATGGAGTGGTTCTACAGCTATAAGCCTTTGGGTGACGGCCCGTGAATATGGCTGGGGGATACTCTTGGGCTGGGTTGTCATCGCGGCTTAAGTCGCTGGAACTGATTGACGATGGCATTGGGAGGTAGAGTGTTGGTCTGAAAGAGCCACCAAAGTGACAAATTTCGGCACCAAGAAAGGCGAATGAGCTCTCGTCTGTTCTGACGAGGGCAGAGATGTGCCCTATGGCGTGGCCCGGGGTGCTCAAGATGTACAAGCTGCCGTCTCCGAAGAAGTCTCTTGCTGGGTACCCTGCGATAATCTGACAGTCGGAGAAATCCATCTCATGAGCGTCTCGGCCTTTGAAAGCGTTTTCGTAGAGTGGAGAATCTTGATTTGTTGGGTAGCCAGGCATGAAGGCGTCCGAGAACCCTGGCCCAACAACCAGGGCCGCTGGGTTCCCCGTATGATCGTAGTGATGATGGCTCACAATGGCTGCCTCGATATTCTTGAGATTAGTTGCACCCTTGATCAGGATGTCCGCTAGGTCTGAGTCGACCTTGATACCAGGGACTTTGAGGTCTATGACATCCGCGATGGGAGCCGGCAGATTCCGAAAGTCTTTTCGGCAACCGAGATCGAAGAGAAGCTGTCGGCCAGAACTCTGATGCTGGAAAGGAAGGAGAAGGTCGGCAAGTTCCACAACTCATGGCCCTTGATTGGCGGTTGTACAAGGGTGTCGGCAGGCACAGTAAGATAGCAGCTGGTATCGATCATAGACAGATTGCAGGTACAGGTGCCTTTGGGAATAAGATGGGCTGGGGTCGCCAACGCTGGAATTTCTTTGGGCATGGCAAAGATTGTACTAAGGGCACGATATGGCTGGTGTCTCGGCTTGTCTTACATGCCCTTCGCTCAGAGTTGGTGGCATCACCCTTCAATTTAAAAAAGAGCGGTCCACCCCCATCGCTATTGCCTATTTGATACGAAGCTAGCAAGTTTACGAATTTCAAGGGTATACAACTTGAACTAGAGGCACTCAGGCGTAGGGACACCGATCTGTCATCTGTGGCTCCGGGAAATGTTTCCGGGGCTACCCCGGTGATCGACAGCTAGGTCTCGTCACCCCGCGCTCTCCCCTACCCAGCCACTCAAGGCTGATGCACCATTCCCCCACACTTCCGGCTGGGAACTTTTACTGTAATATGCTAGCACAACCGGTTTTACGCTCTAGGGAGGCAGGAAGAAACTTGTGACAGCTTTCAGGAAGCGTCATTCCTGTACAAGATGCCTTCTTACTTTCTTACCCTACGCAATGAACAAAGCTGATCATCATTCTCCTGACACCTCCCAGCAACTTGCACGATTCTAATTCAGTCTTCTCGGATCAGCCATTTATTAGAAAGCCGTTCACTATGGAAGTGAAATCCTTGCATAATGAAATGCGAGACGAATCCGAGCACGCCGAAACTAAAGAGAACAACAGAACCAACCAAAAGACTTTGATCGACGTTGATACTGAGGTGGGGTGTTGAAGGTATTCAAACGGTAGCCGTCCACTGACAGAGCTTAGAATGTGTTGTTTGATCCAACGGAAACCAAACTACTATTGCGTAAGATCGATTGGCGAGTCCTACCACCGTTAACAGTTCTGTATATCCTGGCGTTCGTTGACCGCTCCAATATTGGAAATGCCCGTATTGCGGGCATGACCTTGCTCTCACTGGACCACAGTACAACATGGCACTGACGGTCTTTTTCTTTCCTTATGCGTTATTTGAAGTGCCAAGCGACATCGTTCTCAAGCTCATGAGACCATCTCATTGGCTCACCTTACTTATCGTTGCTTGGGGAACGGTAAGTCCCGATGTTTGCAAGTCACGATTTACGCGAGTCTGATGTAGCATAGGTCGTTACACTTCAAGGTATAGTGAGGAGCTACGAGCACCTCATTGTTGCAAGGGTTCTCATTGGTGTGACTGAGGCAGGATTCTTCCCAGCTGCCACGTACCTTTCGACCACTTGGTACTGTCGCTGGGAGCTGCAGACTCGTATGGCTATATTTTTCTCGGCTGCGTCACTAGCCGGTGGTTTCTCAGGCCTACTAGCCTTTGGAATTCAGCATCTGGATGGCGTTGGGGGTCTGAGTGGTTGGCGGTGGATCTTCATCATCGAGGGCATTCTCACCGTCCTGGTGGGAGTTTTCATCGCTTGGATTCTTCCCGATGGCCCGAGATCTGCATCATTTCTGACCGCTGAAGAAAAATGCTTCCTCTTCGCACGTATGCAGCATGAAATTGGCCTGTCTGACGGCGAAGGCGACAACCACGACCAAAAGTTCGACTGGAAGTTTTTGTGGTCAGCCATGGCGGACTGGAAAATCTACTTGGCTGTCATCATTTATTGGGGAAACAGGTAAGTTAACTCATTGATGAATCCCATTAACATCAGACAGCGGGATATCCTAAGTATGACGGACACTAAATCTTTCTTTTCCACAGTATCAGCGTCTATGGTTTCAGTTTTGCTGCGCCGACCATCATTCGAGAGCTTGGGTATACCTCAGCACAAGCGCAGCTCCTGACCATTCCGATCTATCTTTTTGGCGCATGCTCTACAATTTTCTTTGCCCGTCTGGCTGATCGGCGTAAAACGCGCTGGGTCTTCATTGTGATACCTTTTTGCATCGCCTTGGTCGGCTATGTTGGTGTGCTCAGTATCCCACACCCCGGTCTGCCCGGCCTGACGTATTTTTTCCTTTTTTTCCATCACAGGCGGGCTTTACCCTTCGATCATCGGGTGCATCTCGTGGGTTGGGAACAATCTTGCCCCCTATTTCAAGCGGGCTATCGGCATGGCACTGCTCATGACCGTTGGCAACCTCGGTGGCGCCGTTGGTTCGAACATATTTGTGGAAGACCAAGCGCCTCAATACTGGCTGGGATACGGACTCTCTGCGGGTATAATCCTCGCGGCTATTATTTCCACTGTCATCCTCCAAGTTTCTTTGAAGTGCATCAATGCAAAGCGCGCGGAGATGTCAGAAGTGGATGTCTGCAATCGTTTCACGGCTGGTGAGTCCACACCAGATACTACGACCTGACACCCGTGGCTTACATTCTATTGCAGAAGAACTTCGCCTGATGAGGGATAACTCACCGCTTTTTCGCTATGTTTATTGATAGGACGTAGCCAAATTGACGACGAACGGCACGACAGGTGTGGGAATCTGGATGACATGAGCCAGCGCAGTCTGGCGCTTCTGGGGTGCAGGCCCGCTTTACTACAATTCCGACGTCGTTGCTCGGCTCGACGGCATCGAGATACTGCAAAGTGGAAAAGGTCGAGTGTGAGTCCAAATAACATGATGGGAAAAACTACTTCATTTGAACTGACTTTTTGTCAGCCTGGTCACTGGTGTTAAAGGCATCAAGCCGCCACCAACGACAAAGGTAGGAATTGCAGCGAAGGGTGGCTATCAAGCTGAGGGTCATTACTTCCTCGTAGGTCTTGACATCGAAGAAAAGGCGCATATGGTAGAAACACAGGTGAGGCACTTGCTCTACGAGTCCAGGTTTCACTGCCTCAAGTTCCGCATCAACGGACGTTGCCCCGAAGACCCGCGTAGCCAGGATGCCGCTACCATCGACCTTCGAATTTCCGCCCAGGCGCGCAATGAAGAGGACTTGGCCTTGGGCAACTTCTTCCGTCCAGTTTCGGATGTCAAAATGCAGGGCTATCCAGGTGCCACGTTTGGTGTTGATGCTCGCCAAGCTCAACCCAAGCCTTATTATGAATAGTGGGTCAGCGTCCTACCTCAAGCCAGTATCAGCCACGTTGTGCACCTCCCCAGTAAGGGGCTAGAGCTTCCGATACCCCCTCCATCAGATACAGAGGCATTCGTTCAGGATCAGGGTACATGAGACCTCGAACCCAGTTAACGTGGATAGCTTTGGCCTTACCACCAGAACTCCCCTCGGGGATATCGTTCATGGGCGCTCTGGTGATAAGGGGTCGGATTGCAATGTGGGATTCTTTGTTCGACAGGCTGATGAATGGGACTGGTTGCGCAGCGTCCTCACTGTTGACAAGATCAGGGAACTGCTTGGAGACGATGATACTGGCAAGCCTATCTTCCGCTTCGAATTGCCTAAAATTTGCGGTAAGCTCATGGTCTCTCTTTGGGAGTACCCCTCACTGACTAGATCCTAGCGGTACACTTTTGACTCAAGGATCATCTGGATCGTGGTGTTGCTTCAAGCTCTACGTATGACGTCTTGGGAAAGAACTTGGCGAAGTACCTTAGAGCCAAACATGTGGAGATCCCTGACCGGTTTTTGGAGCGTGGAATAATATGAACACGTATAACATTTAATATCATCGTCCAGAGGACGATATGATTTGCTGCCGAATATAAATTATTTCCATGTTACCTAAAGTCAATGCAAGTGTCGAGGAGTTTCTGGATTTGTGACTCCCATCTTATAATTCAATCAAGCACCTAATTATTATCTTACAGTATAAGGTTGTCGCTCTTTGTGATACTTTAGTGTCTTC
>NW_003315032.1:1180116-1193999 GCF_000150825.1 Verticillium alfalfae VaMs.102
CCTTCATTGAATGCTTCATTTCGTTATGCATGTCTAGCTCATTTCTCCCAAAGTAATATTCTTCATTACCTGGAACTCAGCAAGGCCATACTTGCTGCCCTCGCGGCCCAGACCAGACTCCTTGACACCACCAAAAGGCGCCTCTGCGGCACTGATCTTCCCGGTGTTAACCCCCACCATCCCAACCTCAAGCTGAGTAGCTGCAGCCCAAATCGTCTTCAAGTTATTGGAGAAGAAGTAGCCCGCCAAGCCAAACTCCGTGTCGTTGGCAAGCTCAATGACCTCTTCCAGAGTGTCGAAAGCAAAGACAGGTGCTAAGGGCCCAAAAGTTTCATCGCGAGCAACTGCCATGGCGGCAGTGACGCCAGTGAGCAACGCAGGCTCGATGAAGTTGCTCCCGAGGCCGAGATCCTCTCTTGTCTGACCGCCCCAAATCAACTTGGCGCCCTTCGACACGGCGTCGTCAATGTGACTTTTGACCTTGTCAACCGCAGCGCGGTTGATGAGTGGACCGTGTGTCACTGTCGGATCCATGCCAGATCCAACCTTGAACGACTTCATACGCTCAAGAAGTGCATCGATGAATGCATCGTGTATACCCTTCTGCACATAAAGACGGTTTGCGCACACACAGGTCTGACCAGAGCAGCGAAACTTGCACGCCAAGACGCCGTCCACAGCCTTGGATATGTCTGCATCATCGAAGACAATGTAAGGCGCATTGCCTCCAAGTTCCATCGACACCTTCTTCATTGTACCAGCAGCCTCTTTGGTGATGAGCTTACCGACACCTGTAGATCCAGTGAAGCTGACCTTCTTGATGATGGGGTTGGTGTACAGCTCAGCAACCGCTGATCTGTCCCGCGTTGGCACGACCTGAATGACATTGGGGGGAAACCCAGCTTCCACCGCCAAGTGTGCGAGAGCTAGAGCGCAGAGTGGGGTCTCGGTCGGAGGCTTGATGACACATGTGCAGCCGGCAGCGAGTGCTGGGCCGAGCTTTCTCGTGATCATGGCAATTGGGAAGTTCCAGGGAGCAATGATGGCACAGACGCCGATCGGTTGTCGGATAACAAAGTTGGTGCTGCCCGCATGCTGAGATGGAATAATATCACCATAATTTCGGATCGCCTCCTCCGCGAACCAGGTGATGAAGCTTGCGCCGTACTCGACCTCGCCTTGAGCTTCCGCGAGCGTTTTGCCGTTTTCCAACGTGAGTATGACAGCAAGATCTTTAGCGTGTTGTCGAATGAGTGCTGCGTACTTGTGGAGCAATTTGGATCGATCGTGCTCCTTGGTGTGTCTAAAATCCCTGAATGCAGCATTGGCGTGATTGATGGCGCGTTCAAAATCGCCCTTTGTCATGTTGGCGATGTTAGCGATGACGCCGTCTGTTGCCGGATCGTATACAGCAAATGTTTCGGATCCTGAGACCCATTCTCCGCCGATAAAGGCATCCTCTCGTATTAGAGAATGATCGCTAACAGCTGATTTCAGCGTCGTTGGGTGAAGTTGAGCGGCGCCACCCATTTTGATTCAGGAACGACTGTTTGATGCTTGATAATACTTGAACAGGAATAGGATATATAGCGCAGCGCAATGGATGGGAGAGGTTCAGAAGAGCAAAATCATTGGGAGGTTGTGATCTGAGCCCAGCGCATCAAACTCCCCATAATTGCTTTATAGTGTTGAATGTGAAGCCGGAACAGTGTCAACGACACTTCCGGTCCCGGCTAGCAACCCGGTTGAATGCCGGTCAACGCGCGCCGCCGGCTATGCCACCAGCACCGGCATCACATTTCAGGTTAACCGGCATTCCATTTCCGACCGGAATCAATCCACTCTGGGATAGGCTAACTACCACACTAAGCGAAGCCTCATGTTCCACAATCAACCCTCAAAGTCCCGTACATAGCAAGTGCCATTTGCCGTGAATTGCCGGTTTCGTGGCTGGACTACCATTGCCAGTTGTATTGACGGGTGGTATCTAGCCTGCCTGCCTCAAAATTGAAATTGGAATAACGGCGAGCTGGACGCGTTTGCATCGATACTCCTCGTTCAGTAAACGTCATAGCCGGCCAGTCGCACGTGCCAGATTGCGTGGTCACTATGCAATAGTATGACGAGAGTGATGATGAAAAGTCGAGGCAACAAAGGTTGAGTAGAGCGTGTGTCAATCAGACTTCTCGCTTCGCCATTCACTGAGGATTGGTATCGTTGCCGCTCAGACAGCACGTGACAGCATGATTGGATTTAAAATGACCATGGGGTGACTTATTTGACCTCTACGAAAGAGCACCTCGATCTAGATCTCTATCCCTTGACTTGGCTAATCAGAGACCGTAGTGGCTGAGGCAGGGATTCCATGGTTGCGAATGCTTTGCCTGCAACTGCACCAAGTATGACAGTGCTAAGCAGAGTCGTGGACGCCAGAACATGTCTTCCCAGCTTCCGCACTGGCCAAAATACGGAGCCCCCTGTCATGGAAAAGTCGGCCCACCTCGGGAAGTAAGGTGCTTTCCAGAACGTGGCGGCTAGGCCAGGCCAGGCTGCCGAATTGCGACCAGCAGAGTTGATGTACCAATTGCTACACCCTGCAACGAAAACGGTCTCGGCCAAGACACTATCAAGATCTCTGACGAAGGTCTCCTCAGCCTCCGAACTGACTTCAATTGTCGAAGCGTACCCGTCGATGATAGGCTTCATTAGAACATTGGCAATGTAATCCACTTGCACCTCAATTGAGTATATGACAGAATTGAAGGCTGGAAATGTATTCGGGCCGAAGCTGTTAAGATTGCCGTCAGAAATGTCTCGCTAAATTCAGAAGGGAAGCCTGTGAACTTACAGGATAGCAAAGTTGGGGTGGTTGTGCACAAAAGTGCCCATGTAAGCCTGAGCTCCACGATGTTCTTCCCACTGCTCATGCAGAGACTAGCCATGTCGGCCCATGATCTTCATGGGTGCTAGAAAAGATGACAAATTGAATCCAGTGGCTAATACCACGGCATCGAAGTCCTCGGCGACACCATCTTCGCTAACGAGGCCTGTCTCTGTGAATTCTCGTTTACCCTGTGCTAGAAGTTCCACATTGTCGCGGCGGAGAGACGCCAAATAGCCCGGGTCGTAAATACGTCGCTTGCAACCCAGCGGGAACTTGGGTACAATGAAGTCATGATACCTCTCTGGCGCCTCACTGAGGATAGACCGCCTTGCCTCATCTTCCAGTTGCAGCCTTGCACTGACCTGGCTTGCGTTTGAACCGTAGACGGAGGCGAGCTGATTCGTCTTGAGGAAGAGGTCTAAACGATGCCATCGCTGCCACAAAGGGATGTACTTGAAACAGAACTTCTCCCATGGTGTGAAAAGTTTATTTGGCCGTGGATGATACCATTGAGGACTGCGAGCATATTGCGTGATCTTCTTGACGGAAGGGGCAATGGCCGGCACCACCTGTGCGGCACTACAACCGTTGCCGATGACAGCGATCCGTTTGTTGGTGTAATCGAATGAGTGGTTCCATTCAGCTGTGTGAATAATGTGTCCTTTGAACTTGCTGAGGCTTGAGAATCGAGCCTCTCGCGGAACGGCGAACCCTCCCACGGCCGACAGCAATATATCACATTGTTCCGTGAACTGCTGGCCCGAGTTGACGTCGCGGAACCTGACCTTCCAAGCACCCTGAATCCACTCGGCGCCTAGACATTCGATACTAAAACAAAAGTGTTTGCGCAAGTGGAACTTATCAACTGTTGACTCAATGTCTGTAGAAATCACGTCAATCACTAGTCTTACGCAGCACGGGAGAATCCCACCGGCTATGACTTACACTCCAGTATGTCCTCTTGATCAGCCAAAGCCTGTGTCCAGTTCGGATTCAAATTGAAGCTGAAGGAGTAAAGATGAATTGGCACATCTGAACCGCTGGGAAGTTCAGCAACGTCATTGTCAAGGCAACCGGCGGTCGTGAAACTCACCATCCGGGGTAGGTGTTTGCGATCCATGTGCCGCCTGGGCCGTCGCGCTTCTCATAGATCTGTGTCCTTATCCTGGGTGAGATGAACAGACTGGACGTGGGGATTTGAGCAGCCCTTATGGCAGTTGGAAAAGAGATTGGCCACTCTGCTGCATCGGTAGGCAAACACTGATCTACTCCCATACTGCGAAAAGCTGGCTCCGTCAATCGGTTCCAGATTGCTGGCGAGGGAAGTTAAATCAGATGCCGAAGTGTCTCTCAATGTTCAGTCAAGTATTGACCACAACCGAACTGATCAACGTCTTGATTTCTTCGGGATTCTGAATCCGAGCGATTCCAGCCGCATGGCCACTCGCATGCCTCTTCGACCCAAGACCATAACACTGTCTGGCCTTTCCCCGCCTACCAGCTCTCCAACTTCGTTTTTGTCGTCGCGTTGAAGAAACCCCATAATTCATTCGAACAGACTGGAGTTTCCTGATTGCTACCTGATTGCGAGGATCGAGAAGTCGCAATACCTTTCAGCATCATGGGCAGTAAGAAGCATGTCAACAGTGCTTGTCTCAACTGTAAGCGACGCAAGGTCGAGGTCAGAAGTTGCAACCGTGCTGTGTGAGCATGACTTAGCTGGAACTGACAATATCTCAACTACAGTGCGATGGCACAAAGACGTGTTCAAACTGTTCCACCGCACAGCTCGACTGCGTTTACAATGCCGAATCTGATATGAGAAAGTGCGTATATCCATCATGTTACAAATACATCTGGATTCCTAACTTGATAATGCCAGAATCTCAGCCAAAAGAGTCATCCTCGATTTGAGGTTGCGGGTTGCCGAACTCGAGGGTGTCCTCCGCGACAACAACACGGAACGACCACAGGCTTCGTCGCCTGACACCTCGGAAGCGACCACGGCGGATTCGAGGACAATGTCAACCACATACTCTCATGATATCGCACCGGCCCCGCTACCGTAAAGCCATAGCTCGCCCAACATTGAGGGTTCACGCGGGCCAGTCCCCCCTGAGCACAGCACCCACTCCATATCTACTGGATCGCCCCTACCCATGTCTCCCTCCCAACATAACGCGGCGACTACATTTGCGGAGTCATCAACAGCTATGGAAGGAGAGCTCGCAGATTTCGGCATTCCACAACTTGGCCATTACAATAGCTCAACGTTCATGTACCTTGGTGCGACTAACAGCCCACCCCTACAGACCTTCGAAGACATGATTCCCGACGTCGAAAGTCTTGCAGATACAACAGACACCGAAGGTGACATCACCGACATTTTAGAAGCACGTGTGGGAGCGCTACAAATCACAGAAGATGGTCAATCGCGGTATTATTGCCCAACTTCCAACCTTCATGTTCATCCAAATGGGTTTCAGTCGCTTTCCTGGTCAACGATTCGCCATGTTGAGACCGAGGGCCAAGGTGTTTTGCAGCGCTTAGGCTTGGACCGCGAAGTTTCCGGACAAAACCAGATGCACCTGGCAAAGCTTTATTTTGCGTGGGAGGATCCAGTCATCCATGTCGTTGATGAGGATGTTTTCTTGAGGAGAAGAACAACGCCACTCTGCACGGCAATAGCAGCCCCTACTACTCGGAAACGCTCAATAACGCAATGTAGGTTGGGCTGATCCCTTGCGTATTTCCCAATTAACCCTTTTGATGCTTATCATACCATTAGATGTGCAATTGGAGCAAATCTAGCCGGAAATCAAGACCTCAACCTGCACGAACCTGCGTCAGAATTCTTCTCTGCGCGAGCCAAGGCACTCTTTGCCACAATGAGAGGAAATACCCCGACGGTGGCTACGATTGAGGCTCTTGTTATTATGAGTGCGTCAGAGGCTGCATTCACCGTTATGCTCGAGGATGACTTTATAGTGGTGTGTATCATCTGGTGGACATTACTCTGCTCCTCTGTAAGCGATGGAGCACCCGCTGACACTATTCCCCCCAGGCATGGTAGCACGACTCAGTGCGGATCTTGGCTTGCATATCGATGTCTCGAAACATAAGTTGACAGGTCTACTAATGGATCGCGATTTGAAGATCAGGGCGATTGCGTTTTGGGGGGTTCTCGTTCATGAGCAGTAAGACAGCATAATACACCCTCTGGATGCAAAGACAACTGCTCGAAAAGCATGTGGAGTATGTACGTCGGCAGACCTTGGGTATGGGGATCAGGAACATCACAACGCCCTGGCTGTGGGAGTACGCCGAGACCGGTAAACTTGGAGACCATACCCGCGTGCTGTTGGCCAGTCCGACATACCTGAGCCCGGGCTCGCATTCCCACTCGAGCAGTGTACAGATGCCAATACTTATCTTCGCGAGATCATGAGGACAACCAACGCTACCCTGTTAGTCCACGCTAGGTCCAGTCTTATTGATATGTTTCCGAACTTCTGACCAACTTGATATAGGTACTCAGGTCGCCGGCTGGACGCAAAAGCCTTTGCCGAGTTTCGTTTCCAAACTAAGCAAGGACTGAAGAGCTGGCATAACGGCTTAGATCCTGCGCTTAGACTCGAGACGTCTGGGCAAACGCATCCTGTAGTTCCTGCAGTTCTGCAACTTCAGTATGCCATAGTCTTCCCTCAACTTCAGGCGAAGCTGTTTGGAGGCTCTGTATGCTAATGATTATTAGCATGCAATTCCACGCTACCATGATAGCACTCTACCGCCCTTGCATGTCGAGCAGCCTTGTTCACAACAGCGACGATGGGCCAACGCTCCGAGACCAAGTCGCTTTGAGTGACGCAATTGCTGGATGTGTAGCAGCTGCCCACAAAGTGGCCGACATTCTTCGACGCTACCAAAAGGAGCATTCATTGCGCCGGACAAATATTCAGATCGTACACATCATATTCACAGCTTCGCTTGTGTTCATCCACGATGTTTGTACTATGACAGATTACAGCTCTCGGGCATCCTTGAATGATCTTCAGCTGTGCTGTCATGCTCTTGGTGAGATTGGACATGCCTACGGGAATGCAACCCGGGCTCTTGAGGTTGTAATTATCGTCAAGAGCGAGTGGCAGCGATTAGCCACCTCGATGGAAACGGGTGGAGGTTTAAAGCGGCGATGCGCAAGCATGACAATTCCCTACTCTCTTTCTTCAAAGCATGATAATACTTTGGACCGAACCAAGCGACGCAGCAGGGGGTCAGTCTCGGCAAGTACCACCTCATACGATCGTTCATCATACCTGCCCCGTCTTTCAGCGCATTTCAAATGCTGTGCGATAACTTCACAGGACAATCAATCGACATGACCATGCCTCCCTCCTGGCCAATATCATCAGTTTCAACCTTTCCATTCGGCGACTTGATGGATCCAATGGGGTGGCCTCATACACACGAGCAGACAGCTTTCCTTACAGGTCGAAATGAGAATGGTACGCCAACTGCTACGTTGCAAGACGCGGATGTCAGTCTTGAAACTTCCTCGGTCAACTACAACACCACAGCGGAGACAGCAGTCGGTGATGCTTTATTGCAAGTCTCAGGGCAAGAGCTCGAGGGGCAGGTAGTAATAAATTGTACACATAGCACAGTCTAATCCAAATATCAGCCTCTGTATTTTTATCATTTATTTGTGATGTATCATGTGGATCAGGTGAAGTGCCAAAATATTTTGCCAAAATATTTTTGTAGTATGGAATTTACTTCTAATGAACGCGTATGATCTCCTAGCGTACTCAACACAGCTTGGCACAGAGTCTTAGGAGAGTATACAATGATAGAAAGATCATTTCATGTCACTGTTGGGTCTAATGTGACAAGTGATGCTGACCTCTCGATCGGCAAGGAATCATACGGAGGCTATGTGGATTCTCATGCAGTCAGCCATTTCATTGCGCCAACGAGGCTATGTAACCAGAGCCATTCATCTCTCTGAATGATCCGATCAGCGTACCAAGGTACAGAGAAGTTCGGTCAAAAATGCTCCACGCAACCCTAGACACGTTTTCGCCAGCTTGTGACTTCCCAGGAATTTCTTTGCACGATGTGATTTATATCTCGCTCCAAAGGGCTCTAGCAAAGGGGTCAAATCAATTTTCTGCAGCTCCGACAACACGCAATATTCCGCAGAAATCGTATCATCTCTTCATATAAAGATTTGATGCTGGCTAAAGCGACATCGGCCTCGGCCGGCTCGCCGCAGTGACAAGCCAGAAATTTGGATTAACAAGATTTATCTATAGCTCTTATAGGTGCCTACTATGAAAGCTCGGCGCCGCCTTGGCTGGTAATATGACGTGGATGACATATTGGCTTCCACGACTTGGGTCCTTACGAGCCAGGACCCTTGCCGCGGTGCCTGACCGATGGCGTACCTGATCACAGGAATTGAAAGTACTCGTAGTGAATAACTTACGACATAGTCCATGATATGGGCATGTGCGAATAACGTCAGCAACAGTCCCTTAGAGAACCTACACTGCACGAGCTCACTGATGGAAAATGGGTCAGAGATGTGGTGACGGACATTATCACCCCATTTCCTTTCCAAGGCCAACCTCTTGTGGTCATTCGTATCTGGAAGATTATCGGCGGTTGGAGATATTGCTGGACTCGGGGATGAAAGGCCTTGATATCACACGATTCACATCACAATACCGCCTCCGACCCCGGCCGAAACGGCTGCAAGACATGACGCCGACTTTCTATTTGAGCAGCAAGTAACTTCAATGGCGGTTTCTTAAACGTACTGGCCAACTTTGATTTGATTTTCCTGATCAAGAGCCTGAGTGAAAATTACCGAGCATGTCTGGATGTCTCCATCGTGGCCTCTGAACGCCAAGATATGCCAACCCTCTAACAGCTGTCTGCCCAATTTTCATCGTCTCTCTATCGTCGCATATAAAGCACGACATATCATGGGATCTTGCATTATGAGAGCTATGCGCGTCCCTCAAAAAGTACATGTGAGGCCTACGGCCACTGGATGACTCCACGACTCATTCTGGCATACTCGACTACATGCGTCCTTTGACCAATATTATGGTCAAGGCGGTGTATTACGTCCAATAGTGCTGCCTGGGGACAAAATATTAGCATACTAACCGTCGACATCATGTATGTATCGATATATTTTGTATTGGATGGTTTGCGTAACGTTGAATGATCACGTTTTCCACTAGGCATCATCATGATCAGCACGTAATGATGCTCACTCATGAATTTCAATGCTGCTCTAAAAGCTCTCTAGGCACCCTCTTTTATCTACCATGTACTCACATGATATCATTAACAGAATACTTATCTTCATTCCATGCCCATGAACAAGGATTGATTATGGAACATAACAAGCAATACATCAGTCGTGTGCTGTTAACCTCAAGTCGGCCCACTATCGCCATTTGCCGATGCCACACAATAAGGCCTGTGACGATCACCAAAACTATTCGTAACTTGGGGGCCTGCACCATGTACAACCTCACGACTGCCAAACACGAATACCAGGACCGTTGAATCCGCTGTGAACACCAAGAGTCTCGGCATGCAGACCAATGGGTCTGTTATTCGATCAAAACCCGCAGTGAAAGCTTTTGATGGTCCAGGAAGGCCGATCACGGCGACCGAGGCTTACATATAAGGTCTATGACTTTTTTTAACATTTCGTTCTCATTAGGTCTTTGTTGAAACAAAGACGACGATAGACAACCTTCCTCGAACCATCAAGATGTCCGATATTGAGAAGAATCGCCCCCCTCTTTCGGACTCATCCGATCGAAGCGACAAACAATCTGAAGCCGCGGAGAACAAGACGACAGAGCAGTCACAGGAAGAGATTGACCAGGCCCGTGAGCGTATTATTCGAGAACATCGTACTGAGTTGGAGCAGCAGGGTGAGGGCTTGGTTCAACAAGAGATCCCCATTCTTCCTCTCACCCAGTTTTTCGGAAAGAAAGATTTTGATATCGATGCAATTGCGACTCAACCTTCTGTGTATGATAGCCCTGCTGCTGCTGCCTACTTCAAGCCCCATGACAGCTATGAACACCGGCATCGGTTCGATCCGGCTTGCAGATGAACATGGAAGGAGGAACTACCCCTCATCAACAAGATGGACCTTAAGAGTATGTGTCCAGCGTTCTTTGCAGACCGATACTCAACAGATAGATGCTCAACAGTCTCCTTTACAGTCACGGTGTGGGGCTTGTGTTGCCTTCTTCGGTCTAGACCTCGGTCGTGGCAACCTTTCGCAAGCCAACACATGACTTTCTACCAGATCTTGGAATGGACACCAACGGTACGCTTAGTAACACACGTCGCCCATGCCACATCCAAAGAACCATGCACTAATGACTGTAGACTACAACCTTGGGAAATACAGTGTATCAAATTTCTTTCCTATTCGCTGAACTGCCCTCTCAGATGATCAGCAAGAAATTGGGCCCGGACCGCTGGATCCCCTTCATCATGTGCTCATGGAGCCTCGTCTCAGGAGCTCAATTCTTCCTCAGCGGTAGGACCAGTTTTCTTGTCACACGCGCTATCCTCGGCGTTCTGCAAGGCAGCCTCATTCCTGACATCGTACTTTACCTTACCTACTTCTTCAAGGGCAACGAGCTGCCGTTCAGGTTGGCAATGTTTTGGTGCGTGCGACGAATCACGGATATTATCGCGCCTATCATTGCTTTTGGTGTTCTTCGCATGCGAGGCGTTCTCGGATATGAAGGATGGAGATGGCTTTTCCTGATCGGGGGATCATCATGCTGTCCATCGGCATATGGTCTATTCTCAAGATGGCCCCCTCGCCTACACAAACTAAGCGGCCTTAGCGGCCAAAGGGCTGGTTCAACGAACGAGAGGAGAAGATCCTCGTCAACAGGATCCTACGTGATGACCCCTCCAAGTGCGACATGCACAACCGGCAGGCCATCAACCTCAAGATGTTTTGGCACTCTCTTTGCGACTACGAGCTTTGGCCCATCTACATCTTTGGCCTTCTCTGGGAGATTCCCGCCGGTCCGCCTGACCAGTACCTTACCCTCACCCTTCGAAATCTTGGCTTCGGCACCTTTGATGCCAACTTGCTCAGCATTCCTTGCCAATTCATTGGTGCCGTTATGATGTGCATCATGACCTATCTGTCAACAAGATGGAACGAGCGTGATCTTTTTGGTATTTTTACACAGTTTTGGTATCTCCCGAACTTGATTGCGCTCGCTATTCTGCCTTCTACAGCTGGTCCATGTGCGCAATTCGCGATTGTCACATTCTTGCTATCCTATCCGTCTCGTGAGTCTTGATCATCCGTGCGCACCAAGATATCGCTGACATGTATACAGCACATGCCATGCACGTCGCATGGGGAAGCCGAAACTCCAATTCTGTGCGCACTCGGGCTGTATCTGCAGTCCTTTACAAGTATGCCAGCTCTCCAGGGTGGAGCCTCCCGTGCGTAGAGGAGCGCTTTACACTGACATATCCTTAGCATGATGGTCCAGCTTGCTCGAGTGATTTACTCGAACATCTACCGTGAAGATGATCGGCCTGAATGTAGGTCATCGCCATGATTGGTGGCTTGAGTAGTGCAGCTAATGAATTCATAGATCGCCGGGGCAATCGCGTTCTTGTAGCCATTGCTTGCATGAACATCTGCGTCTACATTGTAGCAAAGGGCTTCTATATCTACAAGAATAGATCACGCGAGAAGAAGTGGCAAGCGATGACTGAAGACGTGCGTTAAGCCCTAGAGTGTCCTGTTAAGAGTTCGAGAGGAAATCACAGGCTAACGACGACGGAATAGGAATGGAATCACTACCTCGATACAACCAAGGATAAAGGAAGCTCGAAACTAGACTTCCGGTTCGTACATTGAGTTAACCATTCGCTGGCTCGACGAATTATGCATGATTCCACCAAGTCAAGCACACGCAGAAACTCTGCAGACATCCGCTGTAAAGTCAGTAACAGAAATATATTAGGCAGAGATCGAAATACAAAATTGACTGAACTACTTGTGAAATACTCAAAGCCATCGGTGTAGCAGGTCTCAGAACTTCTCTGCTCACCGAGGATGGAGTGACCGGTGCTTTGTCAAAAGGACGGCTGTGCCAAGTATCTCTTTCAGCAAGCGTTGATAATCCCAGCCTAGGCCGCCTGCTGCTAGAAGGGATAAGCACGCCTGATCCTCTCGGCCCGGCCGGCCGGGGCCGGTTATGTTCTATAGATGTTAGCCTGGGGCACTATCAATCCAGACTTCCAGCGGTAATGGTGTTCTGTGGACTCACAGGTTTCATGTTGACGTCGAATATCACAAATCTCGGGTCCGAAGGGCCGTAGCGTCTGACGTCAATCCGGATTGCGCCCGTAACACCAAGAACTCGGGCGACATTCTCGCACTCCCTAGAGATTACCTCATATGCCGGGTCGTCTGACCCGACAACAGCCCTCGAGTTCGTGGAAACGGCAACAGTGCCATTGTACGGAGCGATACCATCTTGGTGGTTGAAGCGCGTGACAACCGGCAGGGCCAGGTAGCCCAGCCTGTCAAGGCTCGGCGGCATGACTGTGACTGTCGCTTCCTCGCCAGCGAGATATTCTTCAACCATGACCAGGTTGAGGCCCTCAGACCTCAGCGATTCAGCGTGCGAGATGAGCTCCGAAGCGTCTTTGCAGACTTTGACGCCGTAGCTGCCGCGGCCGCGGGCGGGCTTGACAACAAGGGGATAGATGCAATCATCAATGTCGCTGAGGGTGATGGGGCCCGACGGCAGCGACCATGCCCGCGGCATGGTGAAGCCCCCGAGTCGGCGCAGGAGATCATTGACGTAGTCCTTGTTGTCGTACTTCTCGACGAGCAAAGGGCCCTGACCAACGACACGCAGGTAATTCTGGTGCTTGCCGACCTTGGTAGATACTTGAATTGGATGCGAGGCAAACAGAATCGTGTTAGCCCAAAGATGAGTGGCACCACGCTCAATGGCCTGCAAAATTCCTTCTTCGGTGTCAGGGAAGCACCATCCAGCGTGCTGTTCAGGGACTGGGTCAGAGGACTGAGTGATGACCTCAACCTCATCTGAGAGACTCAGGGCATATCCAATATCTGCTCCGGAATCCTGGTAGCCTGTGATTCTGTTAGTATGCTTTAGGCCTCCAGTTATCTCAGGTGACTAAGTTAGGCACAGTGCCTACCACCAGGCTTCATAGGCTTGCGTGTCCCGTCGATGACGGGAGGCTCCGTGGTCTGATATAGAACAGCCACACGGGGCTTAGCTCGCTGTTCATTTTCGACACTCATGCTGCGTTTGGTGTAATTGTTTCGTTTGAGCTCGAAAAGAATGTTCACAAGAAAGTCGGATTTGAGATGGTGTGAGCGACGGACATCGACGAGAGACTGTCTCTTGGCGCTCCGACAACAAATATTAATAATGGCATCAAGCCGCTTAATACACCCCTGGTTTCCCTTCGTTCTTTCGGCAAATCATGGTGAAAATGATTCTGTTGACTCACGATGGTCGTCACGTCGGTGTGAGTTTCGGTTTCCGAGTAGACCAACGTGCCGGTCCGACCGATTGTGGAGACCGATGTCGGAGTTATGTTGTTATGCAGTCTGTACGACGACCGCCAGCGACACGGAAGCACATAGCATGCTCGCCCTTGTTCGGCGAGACCCATGAGGCTCCCTGTCCGATACGGAGACGGGCATCGCCAAACCTCACCTTAGCAGACTGATACCGAGCGCGGTGCTCCATGTCCGGCTCCACCTACTCTTCGGGGATGGGTCTGCTCCGAGGACGGCGCGGGGTTGGCCGCAGTTAGCCGGGACACATGACCCAATCGAGCCTCGCTAAACGGGGCTTCATCATCGAGTTGCGGAGGGGTTCAGGCTGGCAACTCACTAGTCCGTGCTTGCTGAGGCAATTCGACAGCGAGA
>NW_003315032.1:1194233-1228949 GCF_000150825.1 Verticillium alfalfae VaMs.102
GGCATCTCGCTCGCCGAACCCCCGAAGAAGGCATGGTCCGTCTTCCTTGACGACGAACAATGCAGCCCCGGGTCCGGCGCGCGGCCACCCAGACAGGGCAGAGTGCAGGTCTTCATCGAGAAGCTCCCTCCACGAGATCATTTGTCGACCTTCGACCAACAGGCTGTGGCCTCGACTAAGGAGCTTCATGGGACGGCACTCCTACATCGACACGGACTTTATGAAGCAGGTTGGCGACGCCTGTCTCGCAGACGAGCAGGTCCAGCGGGAGATTGAATCGCTGAAGCTGCCCAAGGGCGCGACGGTGGTAGTAGAGCCGTGGGCGTACGCCACCGACGGCGTCAGGGACATGAAGGAACGGTGGACCATGGTGAGATCAATTCTCTCGCTTCATTCGTAGAATAACATATGCTAAAGGCAGACGACAGGGTTGGTTCTACATGCGTCTATCGGACCACCCAGAGGCCAACTACTACGCCTACCCACTCGACATTTGCGCCGAGGTGTCGCCCGACCTCAAGGTCAGGAGCGTCTACCGCTTGCCATCGGCAGCCGGGGACAAGATGCACACGCGTCAGGCGGAATTCGACGAGCGGAAAATCGTCGACGCCGAAAAGAGCGAGTACCACCCCGACCTACTCACGAGCCACAGAACAACAACCAAGCCGTACCACATTTCGCAGCCAGAAGGCCCATCGTTCAGCACCGCGGGCAACCTCATTACGTGGGAAAAGTGGACAATGCGCATCGGCTTCAACTACCGCGAGGGCATGACGCTGCACGACGTGCGCTACGACGGCCGCAGCCTCTTTTACCGTCTCTCGCTCGCCGAGATGTTTGTGCCGTACGCGGACCCCCGGGCGCCGTACCCGCGCAAGGCAGCCTTTGACCTCGGCAACGACGGCGCCGGCGTCAACGCCAACAACCTGGGCCTCGGCTGCGACTGTCTCGGGCATATCCGGTACTTTGACGGCTGGCTGACGACGGCGGCGGGCGAGCCGCTGCGGATGCCCAACGTTGTCTGCTGCCACGAGATTGACGACGGCATTCTGTGGAAGCACACCAATTTTCGCACGGGCAACGCCGTCGTGACGCGGTCGAGGGTGCTTGTGCTGCAGACCATCATTACCGTGAGCAACTACGAGTACCTGTTCCTGTTCTACTTTCAGCAGGACGCGTCGCTGTTCTACGAGGTGCGCGCAACAGGCATCATGTCGACGGCGCCGATCAACATCGGCGACACGGTGCCGTACGGGACCATCGTGGCGCCGGGCACACTTGCACCGTACCATCAGCACCTCTTCTGCCTGCGAATCGACCCAGCGATCGGCGGACACGCAAACTCGCTAGTCGTCGAGGAATCGCACGCCATGGCCTTCGAGGAGGAGGAGGACGCGTCCGGCGAGGACTATAACCCCTTTGGCGTCGGGTACACGACAACGTCACAGGTCATCGAAAAGGAGACAGGTCTCGATCTCGATTTTCACACGAACCGCGTCTTCAAGATCGTCAACGAGGCGAAGAAAAACACCATCACGGGCACGCCCATCGGCTTCAAGCTGCTGCCATGCTACAGCCAACTGCTCCTGGCACACCCCACGTCGTACCACGCGCGACGGTCCGAGTACGCGGCGCACGCGGTGTGGGTCACTCGGCATGACGACGAGGAGCTGTTTCCGGCAGGCAGGCACACGATGCAGTCGCTCGGCGGCGAAGGGATCGCATCGTGGATTGCGGCGAGGCGTCATGACGAGGCCAGGTCGTCGGTTCGAAACGAAGATATTGTGATGTGGCACACATTCGGGTCGACGCACAATCCACGGATTGAGGACTGGCCCGTCATGCCGTGCGAGAAGATGATTGTCGGGCTGAAGCCGGTCAACTTTTTCCAAGGGAACCCGGCGTTGGACGTGGCCGTGTCGACGCAGGGGCGCAATTGCAGTGTGCTGATCAATGGTGACTAATGAAAGAATGACTGGGGGGAAACATGCTGTGTAGCCGTCGAGCATGAAGTATGGACGGGTGATGGTGTTGATCTCTCAGATTGATCTTCAAAACGCCACATGGAGAGTTGAGACGACAAGGGATGGCAGTGAAAGACGGGCGGCGGTGGACAGTCGCTGGTGGTTGGTGACTTGGTCGCACAAAGACCTGGAAAGACAAAGAGTGTGAGGGTGGTAATGGAGTTTCAGAGTCGGCCAGGCACAGGTCGATATCACGTGGACAGAGCCAGGGCTATCCCTGGGGAATACGAGCGTGTGACTGGCGGAGACGCTCTTGGCATCAGATGGGTGGGGCTCAGCCTGAGCGACCCTGGCCCAAACCCTCATGACGCTCGCCTTGTCTGATCTTCGCCTCAACTTCCACTCAACACCACCTCGCCCATCAACGACGACCCAGCCGCGTGGCCCCTCGATCGCGCTCAATCCTTCTCACCTACCATCTCAAGTCGCCGCAGAGCAAAGAAAATGCCTGTTGCACAGCACTGATGCGCAGCCTGAGGGTCGCTGACTCGAGCAGCCCGCAATCTCCTTTCGGCACGCTGCCCAGTCTCGAATCCTCGCCTAACCCAGATTTTCACTTTCATGTCACCCTCCCGAAGGTTCAAGGTCCACAAAGGGTGTCCCTGACGTGCACTACCTGTCAAATGCCACATTCGATACTTCCCGGGGGCCTTTGTGAAAAGTCATCCCGCATAGCTGGGTGGCCTGCTATACTTCCATTTGGTCACTTTCCAGCAGTCACTGCCGAGAGCCGAGTACAAGCGCCCAGGCACACCTACAACATGCCCACGGCTGCGTAGCATCCGAAGAGGAGCCCCAGGGACAACCACGATGAACGCCTGGCGCAGCACTGATACCAAGATATCGAAGCAAACCGACACGCGAGGGGCAAAGGGGGGACAAAGGGTATGGGTCTTGAGGAATCAAGCAATTTGCCAAGTGATCCGATCTACTTCATCCTTGTCTTTCCACTACATAATCATGCTGATCTCCCGGTCCTATTCGTCTGGTCTTCACTCTGGTCACACATCGCATCATCATCCAACATTCTCTGAGATACTACTCTCTTTTCTCTTTCCCCGTCTTTCTCTCACGGGTTCTGTGAAATCTTCCATTCTGTGCCTCAGTGCACCTATTCTTGATTATTTTACCTTCCTTGACTGCATTCGGACGGTCCTACACTTCATCTACTTACCACTCATTACCATCTCATAGAGACAACGTACCCCTGACTTTTGCTTTGTCGCCGATTCACCATCAACAAAAATGAAGTTTGAACTCGTCACCCTCGGCCTCCTTGGCATGGCTTCTGCGAGCCCTGCGCAGCCGCTTGCGCACAGCCCCCGAAGCAACATCGTCAAGCGCCAGGTCCCCCAGGAGCACTCTCACGAGATCTTCCTGACGATCACCCGCGAGTTTCTCAACCTCAACAACCCCAAGGGCATTGTCGATCCTGTCTTCGGCCTCCTCGGTGACGCTGCCGCTTCCAAGGGCGCCGGCAAGGTCACCAACCTGGCATGCCTCAAGCAGGAGACTGCTGACCAGGCCTTCACCAACGCCAAAAAGGTGGGAGACATTCGCGGCATGTCCGCTGCCCTCGTCTACCAGGCCCTCGAGCGCAACACCGGCTCTGTTGGCGGCGTCAGTGCCGCTTGCACTGACAAGCCCGTCAACCCTGAAATCGGCGCGTTCGCCCAGCACCAGGATGCCGCCGGTCCTGGCGCTCTCGCAGGCAACAAGGCCATTGCCCTGGCTCTGGCCAAGCAGCTGGCCCTCATCGGTGGCGATCCGCTCCTCGCGCTTGAGAGTGGCACCTTTGTCGCCGGAGACCTCAATGACAGGACCGCCGCCGGCAAGTCCTGCGACAGCGCCAATGACCCCGTCGGCTGCATTTTCACCCAGCGCCTCCTTCTCCTCGATGCTACCCCTGACGAGATCAAGGCCGCCGTTCAAGGTGTCGTCCCGGCCTTCACGGGCACCGGCCAGCTCAAGGCCACCCACATTGACTTTGCTGGTCTTCCCGTCGCCGCTGCGGCCGGCGCCCCCCCTGCTCCTGCCGGCCCGGCTGCTGCGAAGCCTAACGTCACACCTCTCGCCTCCTCTGCTCCCGGCGCTGGCAACGCCGTTGCGAAGCCAGCCGCTTACGCACCGGACGACGATGGGTGCGAGGCTGTGAAGCCCACTACGACTTCCACCCGGAGCTGCACCGTCATCACCAGGACCGTCCCCCGCCACTGACGTCCCGACTACCCCGGCCGGCAACAACATTCAAACCTTCACTGGCACCCTCGGCGGCGTCGCCCCTCCCGTCATCAAGGGTACCGGTGACCGCCCCTTCTCCGTCAACGGCAACACCTTTACCGGTGCCGGTGCCGCCCTTGGCCGCTCGTGTGACATTCAGCACAACGCCTGCGCCAACGCCGCCAACACGGGCAAGCTGACCGGCGGTGTCGGCCAGTGCGACACTCAGAACACCCAGTGCCACGCTGCCAGCTCCCTCGGCAAGCGCATGTCCTTCCGCGAGCGCTTCCTCCGCGAGCGCCGCCAGGCCACACCTGCCGCCGGCAACTTCGGCACCTGCACGGACCCTAGCATCAAGTTCGCCGCCGGTCTCGACGGTCGCAAGGAGTCGGCCTTCATCCCCAACAACCTCAAGGACTTTGGCCACGGCTCCGCTCAAAAGGTCGGCATTATCGCCGGCTTCATCTGCCAGCGCCTCAGCGACTCGTGCAAGGCGCCCGCCGCCATCCAGGGCACGTGCGCCCAGGCCAGCGCCGCCGCCGTCGCTGCCACCCAGAACCAGGCTGCTGCTGATGCCTTCAACGGCATCCTCCTCGGCAAGGCGGCCGCGCTCCCCGCCAAGACTACGCCTACGCCGGCGGCCGGCGTTGCCGCTGCTATCACGCCTGCACCGGCTACTGGCGAGGACGCGCACCCGCCGCCTGCTCCTGCCGTCATGTATATCACCAAGTGTACGTAGATGGACATGTTGCCTGGTACCTGGAGTTCGGGGTGACTTGTTTTACTCGGACGTCTCTGGAGGGGTTGGAGTCAGATGTAGTAATATCACATGAATTTGCCGGGCCTCTGTGCACTATGACGCGGTCATGTCTTGCGACGAGTTGAATTGGCTTTTAACTGATATGCTTCGTACTTCGCTCTCCAAGACGCAATCGCCCAGAAGTTGGGGGATAGCGAGAGGGCCACGGCTCTTGCAACCACGATCAGGAGCTCTTCCCCCTTATCACCAAAACCTAGGCGGACAGGGGTACTAACGGGTAAATCCGTTCGTATTGCTAAGGCGAGGCGCTCGCGACACGACAATCGTACCGAAGCCAAAACCCAGAACCCGAGCATAGGCAGCACATGTTCACACAACTAGCAACACTCAGACCTCTCCTCCGCTGACATGCAGATAGCTAATACACCAGAATCAGAGGCGCCGACGCCACAGGAACTGAAAGAACCGAAACTCCATCAAGCAGACCAACATGCTCCCCCCTGAATCAAATGGCTCGGGATGAATCCTATAAGCTGGCGGACAACTTGAGCATGGCTATTGGAACGGTCAAAAGACAAGCAAGGGCGTCTTTTTTGCATACATAGGATGATGAGTAGCGTTGAATTTATCATCATCATCTCGAAGACGCAATCTGGCATTTAAGCATGACTGGCGAGGACAATCCTGGCTTTGGAGTCGTATGATTTACTATCATGTTCGAGAAAGGATCAATGGCGTTTCCGGGATATCAAGGCTTCAGCTTTGAACTGGGCGGCTTTTGTGCCGCCGTCATGGCCAAATGGCCAAGGCCTGTTGTGAATGGTTATGAACGTTACACAGACTGAAGCGGGGGCACGTCACTGAACATCCAAAACACTCTCCTTCCCTTCTCGCTTTGTGAAGTAGAAATTCATACTGATAGAGATGATACTGTACTAGAGATGATGCCACCTATAACAAAGTTTTGTTTTATTGTTGGGGCTATTAGCACAAAGATAAGCAGAGTATGTGGACAGGGTAACGTACAAATGAATAGAGGACGAATACCTTCCACGACAGCTATTCACATTCACTGTCGTATTCTTACCAGCAACCAATCTCTTGAAACTATGGCATGCACTTTCCTTCCACCGATACCGAAAATCAGCAAAGGCTTCATGCAACCATCAACATATCAACGCACAACACACAGACGGATTAGGTGGCACGACCTTTCTCTTCTGCATCACCAATTTTGCGCTTACGATGTGTCGCAACTTGTTGCGGTCCTTGACGTAACACCGGCTCGACACAGAAGAGCCTCTACTCTCTAACGTGTACACGCAGACAATACAGCATATCTCGCTCTCAAAGTCCCAAGTCTGGACCAGCCATGTGACCGCCGCACGACACCTCTACAAAAGCGTCCCCCAAGAGCTCGAGCAAGGGATCACAGATATTTACAGACGACGAAGGCCCTGAAGAACCTGAAGTTAAATTCGAAGACAGCCCTCCCTCGAGGCCATCCAACGCCCGTCCCGAGGCCGTCATCATTGGTATCAAGGAAAGAGCCGATGTCTGCATCATCGTCGGTGAAGGCGACGCCACACGTTCTTTCGAGTTCAACGCCGGCGTGCTTGCTTCGACTTCGGCAGAGTGGGACAAGATCCTGCCAGGTCCCGCCACGGCTGGCAAGCCCTGCCTTGTGCTCCCTGCGATCGATCCCGCCGCCATGAAGGTGCTTTTGCACGCTTGCCACTTCGAATACGAACATGTCCCCGGGACGGCCTCTCCGAATCTTCTCTACCAGATTGCGAGCACTTTAAGCTCTTTTGAGATGGGCCCCGTGGTTGCCATGTTTGCACCCGCCTGGCTGGATAGCATCCGTGATACGATCCATCCGCCACAGGATGAGCCTCGCGAGCGGCAAGCGGCAGTTTCTCCAAGGAAGCGCAAACGCTCGCGCCGCGAGTTGGAGGCAGGTGCGGAGGTAGGTGGCTCTTCTCATGAGAATGAAACCTTCGATGGCGTTTCTGAGGACATGTTTCCATCTGCTCGTTCGGCACATACACAACCACAGGCCTTGAAGCTGTAAGTGATCATTCCGTGTAGAAACGTCACTCAGCTGACCGGACATTCTGCACAGGGAGCACGAAAGCGTCAGTCTATACGCTGCAGAACGTTCTGACCATGGCTCTGGAGAATCATTGACAGTCATGAGCATCGTCCCAGACAGCGATCGTGTGATCCTCATCTCCTGGGAGCTCGGTGATAAGCAGCTTTTTCTCTGCGCAGCAAGGACCCTCATCAATGACTCTGGTCTTGGCGATTACGGAGAAGTCGTCGGTCCTTCTGATTTAGTTCTCACGAATCACATATACAATGGACGGATGATGGGCATGATCGGTAAGTCCAGGGAAGGAACCGTGCAACTCTGTCCTCTGACGACATCAGCTAAACTATGCCACGTAGACAGGATCATACGGGTGCGAGCCGATATTGTTGCAATGGTCTTCAAACTCCTTTTGGAGATGCAGAGCAAGCTTTGCCACAGCTTGAGCTGCACAGTGCAAGGCTGCAACACGGAGAGACAAGAAAACTGCGCCAGAGTCATTCTCGGCGCTTTCGGTCAGTTCCTTCTTCAAAACCCCGACCTCAACTTTCTTGACAGGCCAGCCGCATACAAGGGTACCGTGCGGGACCTTGTCCACAGACTTCAGTACGGGGCCTCGGTACGTGTTCGCGCCAAACATGCAAACTGCAATGCCTTTGCCGAGGCGGTGGCGCGGATCACGGACTATCACCTCGACGTGATGCGAAGTGTGAGACTTTCCGCAGACCAGGCTACGCACATGGGTTTGCGATCGGCGACAATATAAACCACCTTCCCTTGCCTCTGCGCGCAAGGGTGTGTCGTGGCGTAACGAGTCGTTGATTGGTGGTCAGGTTCAGAGCCAGTGATCCCGGATTACGGAAATCAGTCTTCACTTCAGGGATACCCAACCAATATTGGGCAGCAGGCAGCAGGCTGCAAGAAGACTTTATTTCAAAATGGAAAGCATCATCGGAATCGATTCGCTATGTGTGGTATCTAGGTATCGTCATGTACGCGTGGGTCTCATCATGGCTTGCTTGTACTGAATGTGCGTCGGACCAAATTTGTGGCGGCAATTTCCGGTTTGCAGATCGGTCTTCTGCAGCCCCTACGCCCCTCTTCCCTCTCCCTCCCTGATCAGACGGTTCACCAGTAATGGTAGCCCTTTGATCGCATCTTCACGGGTACCTTGACCTTGACCGCCTCCTTCCTGATCCGTTTCCACTCCGCTTCCGTCAGCACGTTCTTGGGCACGAACCCGTAATGCTTCTCGTAAAAATCGACCTTCTTGGTCGCTTCGCGCTCGCGCTTCTTGTCCCTGAGGTAGGTAAAGGGGTTGCGTGAGGAGGAGGCCTCTGCTGTGAACGGTGAGGGGAAAGGCCGCGGCGATGTGGAGGATGATGCTCTCGCACGCGAAGGCGATGGCTGAGACGTTGGGACGGCCCGCGCGCCTGGCTGAACGCCGTGGCGGTCATTGGTGTCCTCAGCCAGCGGCCCGTCGCTAGCCCTGTCCACCAACGGTTCGTAAGCCGGCGCGGGGTCTGCTGGATTTGTGTCGTGCGCGTCGCGATGGCTGTGCAGCTCGGACGGGTGTCCCGGATACGGCGGAGGCGCCTCGCTGTGGTTGTCGTGCTGATCCATGTTGGTGGGGGGTGTTCGTGGAGGCTCAAGGCGATCGTGGTGTTTGTTTGAGCGTGGACATATCGCGGGGTGATCCCGTTCGAAATGCGGGGTTTTGGATGTGACGCCATTAAGTAAGACGCAGAAATAACAGGAAACGGTTCCCTCCCCCTGCATGCCATGCTTTTGCTTGGCCTTCTCATCAGGTCAGGTGTCAAGCTGCGGGCGGTGGCGCGGCAGGGCTGTGAAGCCGCACTTGGCATGGCCTCAGGCGGCACTTTGATGCCTTGGAGGTGGCACGGGGTTAGCTTTGGGACCATCAGTACGGTCTTGAAAGCCCATCGCCAAGGACGATTATTGCCAGTTAGGCTCTCTTATCAAACTGCCAACTCCTACTCTAAGCTGGGTATGCATCAAGGCTGAGCGACTGTTGAACAAATATGAGCACAGGCCTGGAATACCTGGTTAGTTGGTTACCTAAGGTACCTGATGTAGCCTCATCTTAGCCGTAAAACTAGGGGCACAGCAGCCTTGGCACATGGTATGCATCGCATGTGAAGGGCCCGCCAACATTTTTGAGGCTCACCCTCAGATATTAGTGGAGAGCCTAATCGACGGCGTTCAGACCTTCCAGAAAAGGAACCCTCATATCCATGTGTTTCATCTCGCCTGTCTCGGCTATCCTACCTTACTTATGAATGTTATTGCTGTTGAGTGAAACCCCGTGCTTCTGGAATTGATGCATCTTGGTCCCTCGCCTACGCGTGTTGATGCCCGATGGCACGTCCCCGAGTCAGTGACCGAACCCCCTTATCGCCGTCAGAGACAGCTCATCAAATCATGACTTGGCTCTCGCTTTGTATCAATAGTCCCATAGCCAATGGTCCCATAGCCAGGCCGCTGAGAATGGCTATCCTATCTCGGCGTTTCAGGCAACACATCTCTCCTTATCAGGAAATGGTGCGACTCCAATTTCCCCCCGAGGTTCCCCAGGATCTCAACGTGCAAGGTAGATAGACGATAAGCACGATAGTCGGCCGACATTCGGCAACTCGGCGACCCCGTCCAGCTCTAATCCCAATCGTCGCTAGATAGTGCTCTGCAATTGGTTCCGCTCCGCTGTAGTACCCCGTCCTCGCCCATCATGACAGCAGCCATTGGTTGGGGAGTTGACCGCGATACCAACAAGGGAGGGAGCTGAATCGCTTCCCCTGGCTCTACTGGTGTACTTGCGCTCTCCTCGCTTCTTCCTCTCGCGATACATGACGTACTGGGCGTTACTGTTATCGGTAGTAACAGGTCTGGGCCGTGGAGAAGGGGTCTCGTGAGACGTGTCTCCCCCCGCGTGGTGGATTCTTCCCCCATGGTTCTTCTAGACTGGACGAAACCTCGTGGCTGTATTCTGCTAATTTGTGTCAAATCTCAAGCGCGTGCCATTGCAAACCATTTCTGTTGCTTCTGCCGCGTTTTGTCACACATACACACACACACACACACTCAAAAACGCAACTCACACGCTTTTTCCGACGCAAGGAACCTTTCATCCGGCGGACGCACCGCGCACCGCTGACCTTGTCTCCCGTCTTGGCCCTGCGCGAGGCTTAAGCTACGACGGCCTCCCCAAGTAGCTCAGAGTTCATGCCGGCAGTCATATCGCGCATTCTCAATCCCCCGGCCCAACCACAGAATCCTTCACGGCGCGCAGCGCAATCCCACTCAATCAGGTCATTCTAGAACCCCGAGTTGAGGGCCCCCGCCATATCGCAACATCATGGAGCCCAATCGCAATGCCCCCAGCGCCGAAAAGGCTCTCCAGCGCCTGGGGTACACCAGCGAGCTGCCGCGCAACCTCAGCATGATGAGCATCCTGGGCATGTCCTTCGCCATCATGGCGGTGCCCTTTGGCCTGTCAACGACCATGTACATCACCCTCACCACCGGCCAGTCCGTCAGCGTGCTCTGGGGTTGGGTCCTCGTCTCACTCATCTCATGCTGCATTGCTGCGTCCCTGGCCGAGATTTGCGCCGTTTACCCGACCGCTGGCGGCGTCTACTACTGGTCGGCCATGCTGAGCACCCCGGAGTGGGCGCCGATCGTCAGCTTCATTGACGGATGGTTGACTCTCGTGGGCAATTGGACCGTCACGCTGTCGATCAACTTCTCCGGCGCCCAGCTTGTGCTCAGCGCCATCTCTATCTTTGATGAGGATTTCGTGCCCAACGAGTGGCAAACCGTCCTCGCCTTCTGGGCGGTCATGCTCGTCTGCGCCCTGGTCAATGCATTCGGCTCTAGGCATCTGGACCTGATCAACAAGGTCTGCATTTACTGGACTGGCGCCAGCGTGGTCATCATCCTGGTCACCCTCTTAGCGACGGCAGATCAGCGCAGATCCGCCGAGTTTGTCTTCACTCACTACGATCCATCTGCCAGCGGCTGGCCCTCTGGATGGTCCTTTTTCGTAGGCTTGCTCCAGCGTATGTGGCCACCCTCTCTTCCCTGTTGTGTTTTTGTCTGGTGCTCCCTTCTTCTTCGTTCCGGGTCGCCTTGGATATTTGTGCAGACTCCCTTGACCGCTTGGCCACTTAGCCGCTTGGCCCGCTGTAACTTCCAACCGATCCCCCTTTCCCTCTCTCTCTCTCTACCCCTGGTCATTGTCCGGATCTGACTCTGTCCGTACTGACACATCTTTCCTTAGCTGCATACACCCTTACAGGCTATGGCATGGTCGCTGCCATGTGTGAAGAGGTCCAGCACCCTGAGAGCCAGGTGCCGAAAGCCATTGTCTTATCCGTCGTTGCAGCGGGTATCACAGGTATCTTCTACCTTGTGCCGCTGCTATTTGTGCTGCCCGACATTGAGATGCTTCTTGGCGTCGCCAACGGCCAGCCCATTGGTCTCCTCTTCACCACTGTTACAGGCTCCAAGGCGGGTGGTTTCTGCCTCCTGTTCCTCATCCTGGGCATCCTCTTCTTCGCAGGCGTGGGCGCCCTAACTGCCGCCTCACGCTGCACCTACGCCTTTGCACGCGATGGCGCTATCCCCGGCTACCGCCTCTGGATGAAGGTCAACAAGAAGCTCGACGTGCCGCTGTGGGCCCTGGCCCTCTCCACCGTCGTCGATTGCGTCCTGGGCCTCATCTTCTTCGGCTCCTCAGCCGCCTTCAACTCGTTCACCGGCGTCGCCACCATTTGTCTGTCGACGTCGTACTGTGTCCCCGTGCTCGTCAACATGATCCGCGGCCGCAAGGTCGTCGCCCGCTCGCCCTACCCGCTCGGCCGCTTCGGCTACCTAATCAACGGCATATCCGTGCTGTGGATCGTCTTTGCTGTGGTCATCTTCTCCATGCCTGTCGCCATTCCCGTCACGGCCTCGTCCATGAACTACGCGAGTGTCGTCTTTGCTGGATTTGCTCTCATCAGTGCCGTGTGGTATCTCGCCTACGCTAGGAAGAACTTCACCGGCCCGCCTGTCGCGCAGGACGGCTCGGACGACGAGCCCAATGCGGTCATGGGTAAGTCGCTGAGCGGGCCGGAAGGCGTGGCCGCAACCCATGTACCCGAAGCCACGCTCGATGATGAGACAAAGAAGGCGTATTAAGAAGCGCGTCTGCCTGGAGTTCCGGTTAAGGGAGAAGGGTCCTCGAGGAGGAGGGGGAAGGGGGGCGGGGGCGAAGGCTTGAATTCCCCTTGATCCTTGTGTAATTGGTTGGGCTCCACCCCCGAACTGTGGCGGATTCTGGATTTCAGTCTTTATTCTTGGCCTTGTACTCCTGATAAGCGGTACATGTTACTTTTAATAGCAGCCTGCATACGCATGTGTGCGTGTATGTGTGGGAAAGGATGTATGCGTATGTGTGTGTTTGTGTTTGTCAGAATGTATGACCATCCACGCGGATCGAGAACACCGCCTTTTCCTTTCATTTCGAAATAGGAATACACTCTGTGACATGGGGCAGACTTCATGCCCCATGGACCACTCAAGAAGACAGGCCGTTTCGCTATCATTATCATGGTCTCCTCTTTCCTCTCCGGCCCTGTATCCTCCTAAATAAAGCGCTACATTAAAAGATGAAACATGAAAATGCCTTCGCCTAAACCCCCTGTCCAGAAGAGAATAAAATGCGCTGTTGAAGAACACGTGGGAACATGTGGGAGACCAGAAAGTGGGAAAAGGGAAAGAAGAAAGGACACATGATTTACCTGCGTGAATGCTCGTGTACGCTTGCTTCATCAAACATGGCTGCTGTTTTTATATCGGCAGCAAGCCTCCCCACAGAGGCAGTCCTTGTCGAGGCCTCTCCAGTAGCTGCCCGAGTAGTCAACCGTAATCTCATGCCCAGCTTCGATCCCCTTGCTCACGAGTATAATCCTCTGCGTGCTCATCCAGACAAAGTGCTGGAACTGGGCGTTGGCCTTGCAGCTGTGGTTCGTAAACCGCGTGTAGTTGCCCTGCCGTCCCTGCCATATCTGATAGCCTCTGACGCCCGTCGAACTGTCCATGACATCGAGATTCTGAAGGTCTTTTGTCACGAGGCCGACGAACTCGCCAATGGCTGCCCCCCTCTCAAAGGCGCACAGCGCTAGCAGCCCGTTGTTCCGCCCATCGGTTGTCCTGAAAACCTGTACAGGACACGGACTCCGTCTGCCTGAGCCAAAGAGGCTCGGAAAACAGTAACACGAGTTGACCTTGGGCTCTTCGCTCTGCTCCTGACCGCACGAGTGGCAGACGTGCTGGCCCGTTAGCGACGCCGCGGCGCTCACGGGCGGTATCCAGCGCGGGTCGTCTTCGGGGCCCCAGGCATTGGCATCGACGACGCTGCCGTCGAGGTGCTCGAAGCTGAAAAAGGGGTCGTGCTCGAGATATGTGCTCCTCAGCGGCACTGGGTCTGAACCGTCCTGGCGCACCACCCAGTCGTGCGGGTGGCCGCAGAACCTCCGCTGCGGTGACTCGCCCACGATCATGAGTAGCTGCCGCCAGGTCGGGTGTAATGTGTCAGCGGCCACTTCGATGCGCGGTCGCAGAGCGCGCAAGCGGGCCATGGACTCGGGCGTGAAGCCGACGCGGTATTTGCAAAAGCGGTAGAGGCCCATGCCGGCAAACACGAGAGCCGCCCAGCCTCCAGCGTCTTTGATCTCCTTGTAGCCGCGCCAGATGGCCATCTTGTTGCGGAGCTCCTTCTCGGACCATCCAAAATCGGCGCAGGCTTCGAGAAGAGCGCGCTTGCGGCGCTTCGTCGGCGAGAGGGCCGGACTTGTGATGGCGAGAACCTCGACGTGGGCATCAAAATGCTCGATCCAGCGGGCCTGGACGATGACCTCGATGGCGCGACACGCACGGCTGGCCTGCGTCACCTTGCGGCAGAACAGGTTGCTGCGATTAAAGGTGGCCGTGTCGAGCGTCGCCAAGGACGGGTCTGTAGTTGTAGGGGGTGGCGAGAGCAGGCCGAGGTCTGGCTGGCCCGGTCCTGGCGGTCTGCCACCGTTGTTAATGGTTGCCGTCGCGGCGCTGGCTGTCAGTTGCCATTGCTCGAGGAGGCTCTGAGGTTCCAGATTGATGCCGCCGTGGATCTGATCCCATATGCTGACGACGAACTTGTCGAGTGAAGACTGTTGCGGGACAAAGACGACTGAATCAGATTGTACCTTGGCTCGCTTGGGAAAGTTGTTGGCTATCTGCATCTGTCGTTGGCTGTCAGGACCATGCCGCACAGCAGGTCCGTCGGCTGGACGCGCGAGGCGTAGCCCGCCGGTTCCCTTTCTTCGGAAATCGTTGGCTGCCGCACTGTAGTCGTCGAGTGGAACAGAACCAGGGACGGGGATGGGAGGAGACGTCCTGTGTCGCATGATCATTTGATCCATGTGAGCGGTGTGATCTGGCGGGTGATGGCTAAAGGATGTCGGCGACGGAACGTGCTCCGACATCATGGTAGCTGCATGTGAGCTGGGCGTATGAACCATCGGCGACATGTACCCTGACAGATCTACCGTTTTCTGAGAGGAAGGAAACATCAGCTCGGCTGGTTTGTCCAGGCGGCGTGGTGTTACCGCCATCGCGGAAGTTCGGAGCCATGGACTCACAGAAACGACGGGGTTCATGTTCGACGGACCAGGGTTGGTGGCTGGGAGAGCATCACCGTCCTGGAGAAACGCCTCAACTCTCAGTACAGGATTCGACAGCAAGCCCATGGCGCCCCAGTCAAGTTCCGCCAGGTGGTCCATAATGACTCGACTCAGACTCTCACGCAGAGAATCCGATTGTTCAGGCGTTGTCATGTCGCGTAAAGCTGCCAAGAGTCATGCCCCCATCTCTTGTAAGTGAGAGCAGACAGGACAGGCAGTTCGAGTGGGGTGGAGAAAGCAGCCGAAAGGATACGGTGTGGAAGCGAGTAAAGATTTGACAGGCCGAACAAATGGAAGTAAAGAAGCGTTTCGGTTGTTCTTGTCGACTTTAAGGTATCAGAAAGAAAACATGACGGGTTGGAAACGTCACGACCACAGGCGAGACGGCAGACCATGCAAAGAGAAGAACAGATGCCAGCAGCGTCAGCGTCGATCCGGGTCTGGCTCGTTTCTCGTTTTGGTTCAACACCGCAGACAGGGGCGGGCCTCTCTCCATTCATCAACTCCAGACGCGTGAGGAACCCTTGATTTAAGGAGTGAAAACAGTGGGGGGGAGCATTGTGTTCGCGAGGGCAGAAATCCAGGGTCCGCTACGCCTCGTTGGGCTTGGCCGACTGGATAATCAGCACAAGCCGTCCCAATGGGATGTCCTGAATCGTGAATAGTCTTTAGTAATCAGACCGCAGAAATTCTGCCCAGGGAGAACTTTAAGCCTGTCAACGCCTAAACCCAACCTTTCGGTGAGAGGCCAGTTTCGGTGAAGCCTCCGAAGCTGGAATGCACCCCATCGTTGAGACCCGAGACACGGGAGAGGATTCGTGTGTCTCTTCCAGCTGAGGGATCTCCTGTTCTCTACGGTTCTTGCCACAGACGTGCGTTCTTTTCTCGCCATCCTCGATCGTCTTGCCGCCAGTTGGCACCCTCATACGCCATCTGCCGCGCTACGTTCATCATCCTGGCCACTCTCGGGGGCAGATCAGAGCAGGGGAGGGGCCAGCGATAATGAACCGTGGATGGTGGAGGGAAGACGAGGGTGGGATGTTTCCGGAGCCCTGGTTGGAGATGGGTTCCGTTCCAGTGTTCCATTTACACTTACTTGACCGGATCTAGATCCGCTTTGCTCGCAGAACGGCCCCTTCCTTGCCCAACAACGTCCATGTGGGCCTCCGGCCGAAGGCCACATATTCCCGTTCCCGAAGTGGGCACCCAGGGCCGGCGGTCGATGCTTGCTAGCCTCACTCACGAGCCTCAAGAGTTGTGCCCCCCCAGCCGATCACGAGAAGAGTCGAGACCGCAACGGCGCCTCGTACAAAAGGCTACCGTGCTTTTGCCATCATAGGGCCATTTCAAGGTGCCAAGCCATTGTCTTATGTGTGGCCGTTAGTGCCATGACCTGCCTCGGCAATTTCTCCAGTGGGAAAGGTTTGATGGGACTAGGCAGCGCTACAGCAAGCAGCGTCGAACCTTATGTCCCTCTCTGGGGCCACATGGTCGAGGAATGAGATGCCACCAGGAATCTCTCATCTCGGTGTTCGGCCTTGGTTCCGCACCGCAAAACCAGGCTTTCGGGTATGCACACGACAATCTGGGAGTCTGGTAGCGTCGCAAAGCGCCCGTCGTTGGCCCGAAGGTAGGGTAAGGAGGGTGAGTTAGGGGTCTTAGGGCCCGTTAGGCTCATTTTCCAGGCTTCGCATCACCTTACGAGGCACTCGGTGGCACGGCACCTTTCTGCGACACCACGATTTACTAACTGCTTCCGGCCGCGCACTGGACTCTTCGGAAGATCGAGAATCTGGGGATATGGCTAGCAAAACCTGAATACAATGAGCGCTGTTCCGTGGCCCGCAGACTTGTCTAGGGGTAGCCCTCTTGACAAAGGCACCTAGCGTGCCGCGGCCTACCTCTGCACATACCCAGAAGCACGCGGCAGATACACGCCTTTTGCCTATATGGGTTTGGTTCACGAGGCATGGGATTGTGCCCCTTGCTGTCGTCACCTTGCCACCCACATCAAGCCACCCCCTTGGCCACCGTTGCGCCATGTGCGACGTGGGGGGAGGGGGCTTGCGACGAGGGCGTGAAGCGGCCCTTCTTCGATGTTACAACGTTACCTGATCACGCATCAAGTTTCCAGGCTACCCACCTTGGGGTATAGATCAGACAGCAACAGGGCTGAGCCGGGCTTTTCAGTCGGACAGATTGTGTGTAAGTAATCTTCTCAAAGTGTGAGCCAATGCAGCCGGGAGATGATCCCGCCGTACAGGGGCCGAACATGTGACAACTCACACCTGGTCATCAAATTGCGGTGAAAATGAACTTGAGAATGGGTGTGCTAGCTTCGGTTCAATATTTAGCCCACGATAGGCCAAACTTGCGATCCTCGGCGCTCACTAGAGCGGGAGGGCAATGTCAGACGACACTATTGTGATCTGACACGTTGCCACGACTCAAGCAACTCGACTCAACCAAGACCGACTACAGAAACACGACTCGGCGCAAGGCGACGTGACATGTGCGCTAATGCATTCTCCATCATTTCAATTTCAAGTCTCGCACTCGGTAGTGGCAACCATCAATGCCGCTCCTTGCTCACCCACAACCCCAAATCTCGATCTAACGTGGAGCAATTACCAAGCAGGTTACATGGCAAGTCGGGGGCTAAGCTTCAACTCCGCAACCTGACGTTCCCCTTTTGCAAAACAATCGGCATCTCCCTCGGCGACTATTCACGCCAAGAGTGACTAGAGAAAGCCCACAAGCGGACTCTCTCCATCAACCCACCGTTCCAGCCCCAGCCCACACCACCGCTCGCCCTCCCACATTCCATGCCGGCAACTCCAGACTTGGGCCCCTCGGGGACTCGGCCTAGCACGTGGTCGAGAAGGCGTTGACCTTGCAATAAGTGCTGTCGGGGCCGGACCCGATCTTGCTGGGCTCCTTGCCCGAGTTGTTCCCGGTGTACTTGTCACACGTCTTGTTACCGTCTTGGCAACTGTTGTTAATCGTGCAAGTGTCACCATAGTTCGTGTTGATGCCGCAGAGGACACCGCCGTCTTTGGCGATGACGTTGTTCATGATCACATGCCTAGCGCCACCGTTGTTGCTGCAGTTGCCACAGCTTCGGACGACCTTTCCGTAGTCGTTGGCGTAGAAGTTTTTGATGTCGAGCGTTCCGAACCCGTTGAACTGGAAGATCTTATCGGCTGCCTTGAAGGCGCCGCCACCAATTACGTATGAGGTACCGCTGGACTGCTTGATCGTCCTGCGAGAGATTTCAGATTAGCTCAATGTCCACCGCGGCAGAAAAAAGGGGGGATGGGAGGGGGTGATGAGGGAGAAAAAAAGGGGGCCGGGCAGCTTACAGGGCGTCCTCGCAAACATCCTGCCACCACACGTTGATCCTGCTCATGTTAGATCACAGAGTCTGGAAGCTGTCAGGGGCAAGTCTCAGGTGACTCACAAGGTGCTGGGCGCAGGTTAGCCAAGAAGACTTCGGATGAGGATTGTTGCGGGATAGTCACTTACCAAGGGCCCTTGCAGTGCACACCCTCGGCCTGGTTGGGACCGATGATCACGTTCGAGAGCGTAGCACCAGCCTCGAGCACAAACATGGCATCCTTCTCACCCGTCTCGCTCTGGTCGGCACAAACTCGGGCTTTTCACACGATGATTAGCGGACCAAATTCCCTCAATCTGCTAGCTCACGAGGGTCATCACTCACGCGAGCGGTCGTAGTTCTTCATGCCGCCGTCGAAAGACGCAGTTACCGTGATGGCTGCCGAGGATGACACAGCACCAGAGGACTGGGGCAAAGCCGTGACCACTCCTGCGGGGGGTGTCACAACCCCACCGCCACCTGCGGTCGTGGTGCTCGTGCGCAGCGTCGTGGTCGGGGTGGTCGGGACGGCCGTGGCGGTCGGGCCGCCGCCGCCGCCGCCGGCCGTGTAGTGGCACGAGCACTCGGCGGAGATAAGACTAGGCTTCCGAGAGCAGTGCGTGGCCCAGGCCGGGAGTGCCGAGGTGGCCGTGACCTTGCTCTGCGTGAAAGTCGCACAGAAGGCCGAAGCCGTGGCGGCGTTTGACTTGATGAAACTGGCGCAACTGTTTGTGTTGGCATTCAGGCAGCCAAGGGCCGCGGGGATGAGGGCCAAGATGATTGTCGAGCGCATTTTGCCGGAGTTGTATCAGAGGCTACAGATTGCTTTGTCCTCGATTTCACTGCAGGATGGTGTTAAAAAAAGCTTTGAAACATTAACATTCAGCACGGAGACGTTCGAACTATATACTTGCGCTGTTCAGACAGTCAGATGCCCGGCGCAGTCGTAAAGAGAAGTTCGGAAGCACAACATGACTATTCTCAGCTTCGACATGGACGCAATTAGGGAAAATCAAGTTGGCTAAGATTTCCACCAGTCCTGTCGCGACAAGATGGAATGGCTGAGCCGTGGCTGCGTCTAGCTGACCCTTGTTTCGCCTCCAAATGATGTTGTAACAGCACAGACTATGAACCTGTTTGGTACGATTCACCGGTTGAAGCCATGTTTCTACTGTACTGGACACAAGGCCATCACCCGCTAAATTTTGGAGGGGGAAATGATTACTAGTGATGGCTGGACAAGTTTATCAGGGTTAAGGTGCTTCAAATGTCACGATCCGATTTGTGGAAAATAACCCATGTATTGAGGCTCCCTGAGGAAGGTAGCACTACATATGCAGACGACCATGCAGATCGATCGGCTTGTTGGCGGCAACGTCAAATTATGGTCTGAAGATGGTCCTTTAATCACAGCCATAGGCAGTAACCTCACGAGAACTCCATGTGGCGGGCACAGCTTTTCATCTAGACTGGTTATTGCAGGCTGCACCCCATGTTTCAACACCACAGTACCCCGCGTGGCAATACCGGGGATTTGCCATTCGCTAGACGATATCTTGTGGTGTCGTTGAGAAGGACATTATTCCCAATTGCCACCAATGAAGACTCGGAATCGCCAAGCCACCCCCTTGCATGAAACCACGGCGGGGTACATGGCTCCGACACTTGTTATGGACAACGAGGCTTATTTCGTGTACTGGTAGGCCACAGTCACGGTCAAGCGAAGCATGCTGGCCCCAATACTGCATAGAGCTGAAGATGCAGTGCTCAAATGACTCGTGGAATGAAGCTTGTTTGGACTGAGTGCCTAGCTTCTCTCCCTCTTGGTGTGTGTATAGCTACGTCCTCCTCTTCCTACCTCGTCATCACTTTGACCCTCAGTGGTGGCTTTTCCCAGAACATGAACACCTTCTGACCATCCATCCAAGCTTCGCTTTCGGGCGTGAGTTCAAATTGAAAGTGCCACACAAGGTAGGCCACTACGATGCGCATTTCCATCCACGCCAGTCTGCAGGAGTGTCAACGTCGCCATTCTTGGTCGCGCCAATCGGCGGGCCATCAATCTCACTCACCCTTTGCCCAAACAGTCTTTGGGGCCAACTCCAAAAGGGTTGAAAACCCCCCTATCATCACCTTCGAACTCCTTTGGGCGCGGACTCGACCATCTGTCGGGCAGCATTTCATCCGGGCGATGGAAATTGAGAGCGGAAGTATGGGCAGCCCATACGTTCATCGTGACGCTCGTGTCTGGTGGCAAAATCTTTCCCATCACCAGACTGGCGTTGTCGGCGGTTCGTCGGAAGAGATTGTCCGGCGCGGGGGGATACAAGCGGAGTGCCTCTTGCAGGACATTGTTCAGCTGCTCATGCTGGGCAAGTCTGGCCATGGTCATGTCTGATTCCAGAGGAAAGTCAGAGCGTATCGAGTGGGTGAGGGCACTGTATACCCGTGGGTTCTTGCATAGCAGGTACATGGTTGCAGCTATGGCCGTCGCAGCTGCAGTCACGAGTCAGAGAATGACTCCACGCGACTAATGAGAAATTGAAAGGAGCAGGGGCATTTTCATACTTGTTTCGCTGCCAGCAATAATGAATGCTGTGGTCGAGCCTCGTATTTCGTCCTCCGACATTCTGGCGATCGATCAGTGAGTGCACACCGGAGAAGAGGGTATTCACAATCCGATGGCCACAACGAACCTTAGCTTGGAGCTGCCCCTTTGCATGCACGAGATGTAATCATACTCGTCACCGGCGCATTGAAACCGCTTCTGTGTCGCTTTCCCAGTCATCCACATTGTATGATTTGGTGTCACTGGTTTCTTGGTCATGAATCTGACAACGGCCCGTCTGAAAATACTAGGCCAGTGCATCATTTCGCGTGCGTACGTGTGATTCTTCAGGACCGAGAAGACACCAAAATGCCCAGGCTGAGGGTCGTCCTTCTCGAGCAGGAAAAACGACTCGCCTAGTACAAGTTTGCTGATGATGTCTGTTACGAGAAGCTCAAGTCGCAGAAAGATGTCGACGACTGTCTTCGCATCAGCGCTGGACCTGAGCTGAGAGACCAAGTCTGAAGCATGATGCCGGACGTGCACCTCATGAGACGCCAACGCCTTCGGAGACAAGGCATTGAGCTGGACACGCCGGAGACGATGATGGTCCTCGTCGTTGAGGGTTGACTGTCAGGAGGTTAGGAAGATACTGGTATGTAAGAAGGACCAACGAACAATGTTTGCTGGGCCTGGATGTTGCATGTAAAAGTAGGGATCTTTCGGTATGCCCGGGTTGCATCTTGACTGAGAGCCGTAGATATCTAACGAGCTGTGTTAACGACTACGTCGATTGGGTTAGGGTCTCAAGCGTGCGAGGGATGCCACGCACCACGCCATGCAGCCCCAGAAGTGAACGACAGGGTGTCGGGATTGATACGGACAACATGGCCGTACTGCTCATGCAGAGCCTTTGCCCGCCGAGTTGCGGTGCCCCGCAAGACGGACAAGGTGTACGGCAGTCGGTTGGCGACAAGCCACCAGGGGCCAGGGTATGCCCGAAGCGGATGAAACCAGATGTTGTAAACTCCGGTGAAGATAACATAAAGAAGAACCTATGCGGGGTATGAGTCCCTCGCCAATGGCAGCTGAAGCATCAGTTGACTTACCGTACCCGCTATGACCCCAACAACTGGGACCCATGGAAGGGTTATTGTTGATGACGGACCTTCAGTAGACCAAACGTGTTTAGCTTCCATTTCTGAGCCTGGCTCCACCGCTCGTAGAATTCGAATGCTAGAAGAATCTCGAAGCCCTGCATAGATGTAGAAAAGGAACGGCATTGACAGGTTTGCGGGGTGTGTTTCGACTTTTATTCATCTTCTCTATCGGGATCGTGGCACTGCCCGGAAAGGGTTCACTGGCTCGTATACACACGAGAACCCGAATAATACGACCGACGCAAAGCTCCACCGAGTCGATCGACCCGCTCAGCACCAACACCAATGCTGTCTTTGGTACGCGCGGGTTCGGATTCGCACCTCGTTTACCAGGTACGATCGGCCTCCGCCTCAAAGCCGCGAGTCGCATTAGCCAGCAGCGGCGGACGTTCTCGGTGTGAATGAGGATAAGAAGAGTTTTGTCAGAAGGTCCGAAGGTGTCGTGCTCTGCAGACTCTTCTGGCGATTCCCGCCTACTTATCCATCTCTCTCAAGATTCGTTTTGCGATCCCAGTGATTCAGATTCAAGTCCGAACCCGACCTCTCGTATTTGGCGTCCGAACCCGCACCATGCCATTGCGTCGACCTCATACCAAGTCTCGCTTCGGCTGCGCCAATTGCAAAAGAAGAAAAGTCAAGGTAACATCTCGTCAGCTTCCATCGTGCCGCTGCCACATCTGATGGCTTTTGCAGTGCGACGAATCTCGGCCCTTCTGTAGGAATTGTCATCGCCATGGCGTGCGCTGCTCTTTCGTCGACGACAAGACCTGGACGACCCCCGAGCTCGCGTTGCCGGTGGACCCGAGGCTGAACCATTCGCTTCCCGACCCGGAGTACTGCACGCCGGTGAGTCTCCACGACCCTCCTTCGGCGCCGCTCTTCATGCCGACGCCGCTGCCGGCGTCGAGCGACGACATGTGGGCGCTCTCGGGCCTGGAGCTCATGCACCACTTCACCATCAGCACGGCCCACACGCTGAGCTTTCGCTTGGATGTGCGCCACATCTGGCGCTGCCGGTTCCCGCAGATCGGATACGACCACCCCTTCGTCATGCACGGCCTGCTGTCCTTGGCCGCGCTTCACAAGGCAGCCCTGTCGAGTGGGTCTCCGGAGCGGCGGGAACAGTACCTCGACCTCGCGGCCTACCACCAGGGTCTCGGCATGGCGACGTTCATGGCTGGCATCGCGAACATCAATGCCGGGAACTGGAAGCCGCTCATGTGCTTCTCGTCTTGTGTCCTGATCTATGTGTGCTTCCGACCGTCGCATACCGTCGCGGGGCTGATGACCGGGTCGTCAGAAGCCGTCAACATCTTCGAAGTGTTCGCCTTCGTGCGCGGCCATCGAGTCGTTCTTGAGCGCTACCAGTCGACTCTGAAAAATTCGTATCTTGCCCCTCTTTTTCATAGCATATGGAGACCCGGCGATGAGAGCGAGGTCATATGGTGAGTTAGAACACCCGGTGGCGCGATGAACCAGGGAAGTGCGCTGACAGCTCGGCGACAGGGAAGAGCCGGCGGAAGGATCCCTGGTCCCAGAAGACGTCTTTCGGGCGCTGGACAAGCTGTCCGAGTTCCTGGAGCAGCATGTTCTGCCGGAGTCTCGGGAGGCGTACACTTTGGCCATGCAGGCTCTCCAGAGGCTTGTGGTTTTCGTGAAGAATGCTGGTCCCGACCCTGAATTCGGTATGCTCATCATGTTTGCCTACGTTGTCCCCGAGACGGTCCTTGGGGACATACAAAGTTTCGACCCGAACGCCTTGGCTCTTCTTGCGTATTTCTCCGTGTTTTGGAAAATGATGGAGCCAAGGTTCTGGTTTATGAAGGGGTGGTCGCATGACTTGTTCGAATTGATCGACCAGCAGGTTGCCGGCAATGAGGAGATGGAGGACATTATTGACTGGCCCAGACGACAGGTTCAGTGGTTTGAGGAAAGGAATCCTCCGTCGTCTGCCCATCTGTAGACTTAGATTGATGTCCCCGTCTGTCCATGCTCATGGATCCCGAAAGCGCAACAGTGTTAAGACGATTCATCAGCGAGTCCTGCCTCGTCGTCTGGATTTGACCATGTCGCAGGGTCCAGCTGGCGGTCAATTGCTATATTCGTGAATTCCTTTTTTTTTCTTTTTTTTTTTGGATCTCCAATTTCGAATAAGCAAGGCATCTCACTCCTGTGAGTGCTGAAGTACTCCTGGGCCGGGCTTGAGGTTCGATTACGGAAGGGTGCAACAGCACCATGAAACCTCAGGTCGACCATTGAAACACTACGTACGAGGGGATGAATGCTTTTCATTACATATTCATCAGCAGGAATAACTTAGGACATTCTTCATCGGACAGGCCACCTTTTTCTGATAGTATGCGCTGTCACGTGACCGCTTCAACCGTCTAGATAATTCTCTCCATCGTTCGATTTTGACTCCATTCCCAGTCTCCACACATTGCACCAACTTTGACAATGAGCGTCTAGTAACATCAACCTTGAAGAGCAGGGGTCACAAAAACGTCCTCCCCAGATCAGTATCAGTCGAGCCGGCAAGACACGATGGAGGAACTCCCCATACAGCCCTCCGGCATATTCATGCAGCAAAACTTCATCACACCCGAGCACGAAGCCGCCCTGCTCTCCATCTTCCAGACGCAGCTCACGTGGCCCGACCGCAAGGGCCGCCTCGCCCTGCACTACGGGCACACATTTTCCTACAAGACGTTCGGCATCGACGAGGCGACGGCCTACATCCCGTTCCCCGACTGGCTGCCGCCGCTGCTGCCGCGCACGGAGGCCCGCGCGCCGGACCAGGTGTGCCTGCAGTACTACGCGCCCGGCACGGGCATCCCGCCGCACGTCGACACGCACAGCGCCTTCGACCAGCTGTACGCGCTCTCGCTGGGGGCACCCGTGTCGATGCAGTTCCGAGACGGGGCGACGGGGGAGAGGACGGACGTCGACCTGCTGCCGCGGAGCATGATGGAGATGCGCGGCGATGCGCGGCTGCACTGGACGCATGGCATTCGGTCACGGAAGACGGATCCGCTGCCGGACGGCGGAGCCAGGCCGAGGGAGGGACGTTGGAGTCTTACGTACCGTTGGTTGAGGCATGGGGCTGTTTGTGAGTGTGGAAACGAGAAGCTGTGCGACACGGCGCAACGGAGACTGGGTATCGAGAAGGAGTATCGGTGGAAGGACTACGAGGCGCAGGCTAAGGTTGAGCAGGAGAGGGTGAGCGACGACAGTAAGCAAACGATAGAAAAGAATGAAGAATGAAAGCGACCATCTTTCCCTGGACTGTTGCTTGGACGCTGGACGCCGCATAAGTTCGGCCTTGAAGTCAGTGCAAGAGTGACAAGCGAGTACGTCATGAAGATGAGAATCACAACAAAGCCAAATTGATGCTATGCGTATTGCCGTACAAGTATACTGGGAGAAATACATGGGTCACAAGACTGTCCCTAAGGCAAACTACTCCTTGCCAGGTTTCGAGCTCGTCTCCGAAACGGCCGTCACGTCCCTACGGTGCTTGTCGAAAGGGCTGCCGCCACGATTCGACGGTGTGTCGGCGTGGTGGCTCTTGATCCGGGTATCCTTGGGGTCAACATCATATTGCTGCCCACCAGCCGTCGAGCCGCCTGTGCCAGCCGCGCCCTGCAGCTTTCTGCGACAAGCTAGTCCCGGATCCGCTGCTGTTCTGCCCGGCACCCTTGCCCGAGCTGCTCTGGCCTGTCCCAGAGGCACCGCTCGACGATCCTCCCGAGTTAGCGCCAGACGACGTGTCGCTCGATCCGCCGCCACCGCCAAACCATCCCGAAAAGAAGCTCTTGCTGCCCGGGGTACCACCCTTGCCAATCTCGACCGACGTCCTCGTATTGTCGTTGCCGCCGCCGTGCCCGCCACCAACACCGCCTGACGGCAGATCCTTCCTGTCGACGTCGCCGCTGATCTTCTGGCCGCCGTGCTGGGGACCCGTTCGATTGCCGGCCTTGCTACCGGTGGAGAGCTCGGCGCCGCCCGTGTTGGAGGTCATGCCGACACCGGCGCCGCTGATGCCATTGTCACGCTTGGACTGGGCCTGCTGCTTCTTGCGCTCGACTTCGTCGGCATCCGGGCGCGGCGCCGAGGTCGCCGTGTTTTGGGCTGGGGCTTCTGTGGCCGACGGTCGGCCGCGCATCATGTAGACGCCGCTGCCGAGGAGGGTTACGCCCACTACGGCAGGAACTGTGTATTTTGAGCCACCAGACATATTTCTGAGATGTGCTGGTTGGAGTAATGTAGAGGCGCAGGTATTCGCGCTGCTGGCGTGATGTGTTTCGTAGCCGCTCGGATAATCAATTGAGCTGACAGTCAATTGAGGCGATGAGTAGTGGAAGGTGAGAAACGAGACCGATTTGTGAAAGCCTTCAAAAAGAAAAGCTGCGTCCCTGGTTGTTTTGTCAAGCCATTGGATGCTCGGCGACGAATGATGGCATCATTGACTGCCATCTGGAGCGAGCTCCAGCCGATGAAATCGATGACCGCTAGTTCAAGTCATCATGATGTCAGGCACATTGAGCGATTGACACCCCTTGGTACAACACGGAACAATCGCTCCAGTCTGCGAAGCGTGGCCGAGACCGATCGATCCAGCCCAATTGTCCATTCAATCGTGCACACGACTGGGTCGAGGTCGCTCATGCATTCCTCGGTGGACCTTTCGACGGTTCAGCCTCAGCGGCACAACCCTGGAGAGGTGCATCCGGATCGGCATCCGAGTACCCCTTCAGCTGTGCGTCGGGAAGCCTAGTCCTCGCCGCCGGTTCTTCCAATCCGACATGGCGCTGCTCATGGGCCTCGGCCTCGGCGTCCTCCAGGCCAGGGGCAGCGCCTTGCTGGTCTATCCAGCTCGTGCGCTGCGCAAGCAACAGCCTCGCGAGGACGCACAGCACGGCACCCAACCCAGCCGCCGTCGCAGTCCACGACAGGGCAACAAACGCGGCACCAAACCGCGGCCGCACATCACCCACGTCGTCGTCCTGCGCCGTCCACCGGTCCAGCCAGGCCAGGAGCATCCAGCCGCGCATGGCAAGATTCAGACACGTGAGCGCTGTCATGACAGGCACGACGGGCCACATCCACAGACGGTAGCGGTCCCAGAAGGCGCCGTTGAGCCTCTCAATCTCGTGGCGCGTGCCGCGCGGGCACGGGCAGACCCTCTTCAGGGCGATGAAGTAGCACTGGCAGCGCAGGAGGCTCGGGCGGAAGGCGATGGCGAGCTCGATGGCGGCGATGGCGGCGGCGCAGGCCACGAGGGCGCTCAGCAGGAAGACGGTCCAGGCGTCGGGGGTGCCTTCGTAGGGGAACTGACGGCGAAAGGCGGCGAAGAAGGGGTTCTCGCAGGGGTCGTTCCAGACGGGCGGGAAGCAGCCCCAGGCGGAGGGGTCGAGGTCGAGGGCCTTGCCGATGGTGACGAAGTCGGTAGGCAGGTAGAGAGTGCCTCGCGTCGGGTTCACGATGCCAGCGGTTTGGTCGCGGGACGGGGCGGAAGGGTACTCCCAGCCCAAGGCGCGGGGGAAGAGGTGCATCGTCAGGAGGTAAGTCCCTTTGTTATTCGGATCGGGGATGATGCCGTCGAACTGGCGTGAGTCTTGATTAGCGGTGACGAGATTGATGACTGGTGCGGGAGTCCACATACTGATGCGATGGAAAGCTTGGAGAGAGCTAGACGGATGGGCCCTGATGCGTCTTTCTCGTCATTGAAAAGCCACGATCCTGCAAAGATCAGGAGCGCGGGAATGGCGGTTGCGACGATGCCAAGAAGATAGGCCACGACGAGCAGTCCTTGCTTGAGGGCATCTCGACCTCTGCGGGTGGCTGCCTGGTCGGCCATTGCGAACTTGCCGTGTTTGCGTGTCGTGTGTGAGAGAATTCAGACTCCCTCAAGGCCGCAAGATTCTCTCGAGGAGCCTCGTGGAACGATTTTGTATCTGCTGCTTTCGATCATGGTGCCTGGCAGCAGTTTCGCCTGCGTGGTCTCTTCGTGATTCTGACTCGCCTCGTATAGCGGAGTTCCGACAGCAAAAATAGACGGCCCAAATACGCCTAGCACGAGGCGGGCCTAGCGCAGGCAGAGCTTCCCCGTCCCGTGGGCCATTAGGGAGGCGACCCCTGAAAGCTCAGCCCTGTCATCGCTAGAAGCTCCGCTGCCTCCGCAACCGCATCAAGGCTGGTCTTCTGCGAATGCTCTGGACCTCGTAGTTTGGCCTTGTCTACTTGGCAAGCACTTGACAGAAGAGATGCCCCATTGCATGTTAGTACGCGACAGCGAGGCATGAATCAGCGCTGATCTACTGGTGATTTGGTACTTCTCTCATTTGGTGGGACATTCTTTTTTGTCGACTAGGTACTTACTGGGTACCTAGGTACCTTAACCTCCGCACCTCGAGTACCCACCTAGGTAGCGTCTAGACTGAGGCATCATCGTCAACATGTCGTGTGACCTCCGACAGACTTCAACACTGCACTGCACTTAGTTCGGAATGTACGAAAAAGAACCGTCGATTTTGCCAATCAGAGAAAAAAAGATAGGCCTCGTACCAGACCATCAGCCAATGTCCATCGGGAAACGCCATGCTAACCATCACCCAAAATGCAACGGAATATGCCGAGGAAACGCCCATACCCAGAAATCAGCCGCACAAACACAAGCTATATCATCCACATCACGACCACTGGTGGGAAACTCCCAGCCCTTCAGCCATTCTCATCACCAGCACCAGACCAATCATGCCACTGCCCACTGCGCTCCCACCCCCATTCCCTCCTGCCAAACTAGACGAGACAGCCCAAGACCGCTACGGCTGAGGCCACGCCACGGCTGGGAGCCCGCAGTCCTCACGTAGATGCTCGACAAACGCCGTGCCAATGGCGGCTGAGAACGAAGCATACAAGATGGCGGCCGTTGTCTGCGGCGCCGGCATGTACTTCAGCTCCGGCACGACCTCGACGACCTCGAGGCGGGCCCCCTTGGCGAGCCCCGCGAGCGCAGCGATCCACTGGACGCTGTCGTGCTGGATGTGGCCCAGCAGGCGCAGGTCCGACGCCTCGAGCGCCCTGAGCAGCCCGCCGCCGCTGGCGCCGGGCTTCGAGGGACGCCCGCCCTCGACGGCGAGGCGCAGGCGGCGCAGCGACGGCAGCAGGTCCCGCAGCGTCTGGCACATGAAGGCCCAGTCGAGGCGGTCCGACTCGGACGTGAAGAGGGCGTTGCTCTTGCGCAGCGCGACGCCGCCGACGAGGCTGCGCGCGTGCGGCGAGAGGTCGCGCACAAAGGGCGCCACGGCCTCGACGTCGCTGCCAAAGCTGAACGTGTGGTGGCCGTAGAGCATGTGCGACGTCTCGGCGTATATGTGCCGGTTCGTCGCCATGATGCCGACGTGCAGGGACGGCTTGGAGGCGAGGACGTAGGTCGTCTCGTAGCAGTCTTGGTCGAAGTTCTTCTCGATGACGCGGTAGCGCGAGCGTCGCTGGCCACCGTGTTGTTCTGTGCATTCGCACCCCTGCCGTGGCTTGTTTCGAATCTCGATCTGTGTGTTGCCGCCGTCGTCGAGGAGGTACTCGTAGATGAGCACGCGGAGCTCGGCGGGAATCCGCATGAGGGGGGATATCTGGTTCATGGTGGATGTGTCGAGCTGCCTTCTATGGTCGTATGAACGTATGGGGGGAGGAGCTCATGGAGGGACTTGGTAAAGGAACCATGTGTCCGTTCGTTGAATAGAAAAACAACGGAATGGAAAATAAGGTGAAGTAAGTTCCCGGGGAGGAGATGCAGCTCTCTTAATCACTTCATGCTGGCATGCTTCTGAGGAACACGCCGCCAGTCACAAGGGTCCTCAGACACAAGACAAGACGACCCTAGCACCAACCCACTATCCCGGTCTGTATCACTGGACCCAGCCGAGACAGGCAAGGCGTCGGCTGGTGACGGAACACTGGACGCGCGGGTGAACAAGAAGGTGTTCCGTAGACATGTTGCGGCAACGCTTTAGCACAACGGCTGGTGGAGAGACTCTGTGAGGGGTTCCCTCAGGGTGCTCGGCTAGGGCCCCCCCCCCTCCCCCAATCTGACTCAGCCGCACGGCGGCAGCCTGGGGCCTGTGCTGCATGTAAGAAGATCCCGACTGGGTAAGATTGTCTTGCTCAGAAAAAAAGGATCTTGGAGGGGGGCAGGGGGGCAACATTGAGGAAGAAGTAACGCAAGACATGAGATATACAAAGACCAATGCGTAGGCGAGCAGCCTTGGTGAGATCTTGTCAGATTCGCCATGACGGAGTGGGCTGTGCCACAAATCTGGAATACCAATCGACAGGGAAGGGGAGAAACAGTGTTGGAGATGGAGCGGAAGTTGGACGGAACACATCACGAGCGTCGGAATTTGGAAGCCGCAGAGAACCAATCAAGGCGCATAGGCATGTCACACATTCCGAAGACCAACAGGATCCAGCAGGTATGTATATAGACCAGGTACCCATCTCGAGGAACTGTGTCTCCTAAGCGAGCATCATTGAAACGGGTCGCCTTTGTCATCGTCACGCCTTATCAGTCACGTGACGACAGGCAGCCTCCACCGATTATGCCGCCTCGAACGGCCTGCCCAGGCAAGCAAGCTTGCTGCTGCTGGCTGCACCTTGTAGCCCGCCAGCCAACTTGCTCCGTCTTGCCCGCCGACGTCTCCCACGAGCTCCGCCACGTCACCACCATCCCATTGATATCGTTGCGCTGTCGACGACATCTCCTCCCTGACGACGTCTCGTGGTGATTTCAGTTGCTGTCACCAAAGCCTCCGAGACAACCCTGCCCATGCGATTGAGTTGAACACGACAGCCTGCCACTTGCCCCACTGGTTCGATCCCCCGACTTCACCATGTCTGCGACGCCCGCGCCGCCTGAGGACCAGGCACGCCTGCTGGAGGATGCTCTAGTTGCTGTGCGCCAGCAAACGGCGGTTATGCGGAAATGCCTGGATTCGCCCGGCAAGCTCATGGACGCACTCAAGTGCTGGTACGTCATATCCAGCCCTTCGCAAGCGTAGCATCTTGGGAGATGAGCTCTCGTGGCTTGGGAACAACACCATGTGCCGTCTTGCTAACGCTTTCGCTTTTCTCCCGTGCAGCTCTACCCTCGTCTCCGAGCTCCGAACGAGCAGCCTCGGCCCCAAGCAATATTACGAGCTCTACATGGCCGTCTTCGACGCGCTGCGGTACTTGTCCGTCCACCTGCGAGAGAACCACCCCGTCAACCACCTGGCCGACCTGTACGAGCTCGTCCAGTACGCCGGAAACATTGTGCCTCGTCTCTACCTCATGATGACCGTCGGCACAGCCTACATGTCGATTGAAGACGCGCCGGTCAAGGAGCTGATGAAGGACATGATGGACATGAGCCGCGGGGTTCAGCATCCCATCCGCGGTCTTTTCCTGCGATACTTCCTCTCCGGCCAGGCCCGCGACTTCCTGCCCACCGGCGACGGCGACGGCCCCGAAGGCAACCTCTCCGACTCGATCAACTTTGTCCTCACCAACTTTGTCGAGATGAACAAGCTGTGGGTGCGCCTCCAGCACCAGGGCCACTCGCGCGAGAGGGAACAGAGGACGAGGGAGCGCAAGGAGCTGCAGCTGCTCGTCGGCAGCAACATTGTGCGCCTGAGCCAGCTCGTCGACCTCGAGACGTACAAGTCGGGCATCCTGGCGCCGCTGCTCGAGCAGGTTGTGCAGTGCCGCGATGTCCTGGCGCAAGAGTACCTCCTCGAGGTCGTCACCCAGGTCTTCCCCGACGAGTTCCACCTCCACACCCTCGACCAGTTCCTTGGCGCCGTCTCGCGCCTCAACCCCCATGTCAATGTCAAGGCGATTGTCATTGGCTTGATGGACAGACTTTCAGACTACGCCGAGCGCGAAGGCCCCGCCGAGGGCGACGATGACAAGGCAAAGGTGGAGGAGGAGGCATTGGCGAAGCTGCTAGACAAGGTGAAGCTGCAGAGCGAGGCGCCAGAGTCGGCGGCACCAACAGATGCGGATGCCGACACCAGCAAGCCGTCCGACACAAATGGCAACGAATCTTCGGGGGCCGACGACGCCGACGGAGAAGCGGATGCCTCGAAAGCTAGCGATGCCGCCGATGACGAGACGACGCCGTCTGTTGCAGAGACCGATACAACGGCCGTCAATGGCTCCGAAACCGCCGCTGAGTCTTCCGAAGCTCCGGACGCAACCAAGACGCCGACGGAGAAGGGCATTCCCGACAATGTGCAGCTTTACGAGGTGTTCTTCAGCCAGGTGAAGAACCTGGTCGAGGCGCAACACCTCCCCATTCCCGACACAATCGCGTTGCTGCACTCGCTGACGAACCTGGCCTTGAACATCTACCCCGAGCGCCTCGATTTTGTCAACCAGATACTCGAATACGCCCTCAGCAAAGTGCGCGACAACGCCAACAACGCTGATCTCCACTCTCCTCCCGCCCAGCAGAGCTTCTCGCCCTTCTCCAGGCACCCATCAACCGCTACGTCTCCATCTTCACCGCTCTATCACTCCCCACATACGTCCCCCTTTTCCAGGCGCAGTCCTACCAGACCCGACGCGCTGTTGCTGGCGAGGTAGCGCGCAACCTGCTCCGCAACCAGACCAGGATATCAACCTCGTCCCAGCTGGATAACGTCTTAGAGATCCTCAAGGTCCTCATCAAGGAGGGCTCTCAGCCGCCGTCCAATTACCCCGGCGTTCAGCAGCGTCGTGCTATGGAGACGGACGAGACTCTCGAGGAGCAAGGCTGGCTCGCGCGCCTCGTGCATCTCATCAACGCCGAGAGCAACGACACACAGTTTAAGCTCCTCCAGGCGACACGGAAGGCCTACTCCGAGGGCAACGAGCGTATCCGTACCACAACTCCTCCTCTTATCACAGCGTGTATGAAGCTTGCTCGCAGGTTGAAGGCGAGGGAACACCTCGACGACAACTGGGAGACGCAGAGCAATGCCTTGTTCAAGTTCATGCATTCCGCACTGAGCACTCTCTACACGCGTGTCAGCGGCCCGGGAGCGGCAGAGCTCGCCCTGCGCCTCTTCTGCTCTTCTGGCATGACGGCTGACCAAGCTGGGTTCGAAGAGGTGTCCTACGAGTTCTTCGCACAAGCCTTCACCGTCTACGAGGAGGCTGTTTCTGATTCCAAAGCCCAGTTCCAGGCCGTCTGCATCATTGCCAGCTCGCTTCACCAGACCAGGAACTTTGGCAAGGAGAACTACGATACTCTCATCACCAAGTGTGCGCAGCACGGCAGCAAGCTGTTGAGGAAGCCCGACCAGTGCCGTGCCGTCTATCTGGCAAGCCACCTCTGGTGGGCCATGCCCAGCCAGGCCAATGGCGAGACGGACGAGACGGACGTAAGTCTTGTGTTTTTCATGTTGTTCCGTGTCATGGCACTGACGTAATTTAGCTTTACCGCGACGGCAAGCGCGTGCTCGAGTGCCTCCAACGCGCCCTCCGCGTGGCCGACTCCTGCATGGAGACGGCCGCCTCTATTGAGCTTTTTGTTGAAATTCTTGACCGCTATGTCTACTACTTTGACCAGCAAAACGAGGCCGTACGTCTCTCCCCACCTCCAGTGATACGTACTCCATGCTGATCAACCCAGGTCACGACCAAATACCTCAACGGCCTCATTGAGCTCATCCACTCCAACCTCGCCGGCAACCAGCAGGATTCGGCGTCGATCGACAACAGCAAGCGCCACTTTTACTCGACGCTCGAAAACATTCGGAGTAGGCAGTACGAGGGTGTCGTATTGTACCCGAAATGAGCCGATGTCTGAGTCTGGAGGCTCTAGGGCGCCATAGTGCGGCTACGACTGGAGACGTCGCCTCTGTGGCTCGGTAATGAGGGAGAGGAGGGAAGGAGAGAGGCCGGTCGCGTCCGATCGTGTTGATACCTTTTTTTTCATCTTCTCGCCCTCCCCTGTTGAGAAAAGATGCAGAACATGCATTGTCCGTGCTTGCTGAGGCTTGCATGCCGTGCCTGACTACCCATGTATATATGTATACCGGTTCTTTTTCCCGTTTTAAGCGATGCTATCAATCCATCATTTCGCGTCCATTGGCTCTCTTGGTGTAATGGGGCCGTAGTGCCATTGAGACGAACGTTGCTTTGACTATTCACCCAGTGTCATGGGCAATCACTCACGCCAGAGCTAACATGACGATGAACGGAACAGGCCAACGCCCCAATGCGAAGTATATACGTCTGACCTATCGAAACATTCACAGCCGTCTCCAACGTACAAATAACGAATCGGTTCTCCCGCCCAGACATAACTCCATGCAATGCCACCCGGACAGCCCAGCCAAGGGAGCCAGAGCCGAGACGGATGTAAAAAAAAAAAGAGAAATGGGAAAGTAAAAAAGGGAGGGAAATCTTCAACAGGGAAAAACGTCTTCCTGCCCACCTCTGAAGGCGGCGCGGCAGAAAACAACGTTAGATAAGGAAATGCGACAGGTATGTCAGTAATAGTAAGTGTGTAGTGTGTGTAATGTGTCAGCGTGGCGTCGTTCCCGTAATCCTCCTAATCCCCCATCACCGCCCTGGCACCTCGTCGGTTTGCTGATCGAGCAGCACCTTCGCGGCGTTGCGGATCAGGACTGACGTCTTCTCGACGAGCTTGCGCGCCAACTCCCAATTCGCGTCCTCAATGGCGTCGCGGATCGCTGGGAACGTGACCTGTTTCGTATGGGACCAGGCCTGGGGTCCGAAGACGACGTGCTTGAACTGGGTGCGGTTGGGGATCTGAAACAGATTTG
>NW_003315032.1:1229116-1232503 GCF_000150825.1 Verticillium alfalfae VaMs.102
GCCCATGACGACGCTGTCCATGTCTTTTCCAGCGAGAGAATGTCTTGGCCGCAGATTTGACGTCGTGGATGGCAATCTTGATGGGATCAATGGAGAAGGTTTTTTCCTGGCCGGCAGCCTTGATTTTCTCCTTTGACCATTCGGTGAGCTCTTCGGCCCACTTGTCAAGTTTGACGCCGTAGGCCTCCATGTCAAAAGGCATAATAGGGCGGTCAGCCAGTTCGAGGCAAAGGAAAGCGACGACCTGGGCCATCAGACCGTGATACACGAATCCTGGGTCGCCGATGCGCTTCATCCAGTCAAAATTGTCGTAGCTAGAGTATTGCGGGTGTGGGTCGCCACGGAAGCTCAGGTCGAGAGTGCTGGTGCCTGCAATGTCCAGGAACGGCACAGAGTCGCTGCGGACGCTCGGCTCCTCGATCTTCCCCCCTCGCTTGTCCCAGAGCTCCCGCAGCGTCATGTTGTGGTGGGGATCCTCGATACGCTCGAGAATTCGGTTCAGCACAGACTGGAACACGGGTGAGCCGGACGCGTGGAGCTCGCTGCCAGCAACAGCTCCGGCGAGGTTGATATAGGCGCAACCATTTTCGCGCAGCTTGTCCGCGTGAGTTTCGACAAATTCGGTCGAGCCGATCATGTTGTAGGCCTCGCCATCCCAAGACATGAACTCGATGGTTCGCAGTGGGCGCCAGCCCTTTAGCAGCAAGATGCCGAAGAGTCGCGCAACCTCCATCATGATGGCGGTACCGGTATGGGGGTCTGTTGCTCCGAAGGCCCAGGCGTCGCGATGGTTGCCCACCATGATCGTCTTCTCGGACTGCTCGATGCCCTCAATCTTGCCGTAAACGTTCCAGATCGGCTGCTTCTTTTCCTCGTCCTGCTCGTTCTTCAGACGCACAATCGGTGATGAGGCGTTGCCAGTCCACCATTCGTCAACATTGGGCACACCTCCCTTCCACTCCTCAGGAACCTTCTGGCCCACGCCTTTGAGGTGCTGCAGCAGCACTTGTGCGTCTCGCCATGCCAGTGGCAAACTTGGGATCCACACAAGACCGGGCGTCTGGCCCACCTTCATCCGTGGAACGCCCTCCTTGCTGCCCCATCCAGGGGTCAGGACGTCGCCGATGACCATGTTCGTCAAGCTGACAGATCCCCTCTGAACGCCATCTTCAGGCATGAAGCGGCCGGCTGGCGCCACGTCTCCTTGCCTGAACCCGTCGTCCTCAGGGTCGCTATACACCAGGCATCCTACAAAGCCTGCATCCTGGGCAGCCTTCACCTTCAAGGCCAGATCCGGTTGCGAACCGTAGTACCGCACCAGAGCAATCGCTCCTTCGGTGATGATCTCCTTGTCCTTCAGCAGCGCAAAGTCCTCCCTTGAGCCGTAGTTAGCGTACACGAGAGGACCCTTGACGTCACCAGCCTTTGAGTGGCCATGGAACGAAAAGGTCTGGTGTCCTGCAATCTCCCCGCCAACTTCCTTCTCCTCCATTTTTGCCTTCCACGTCGCCTTCTCGCCTGCTTCGTCCAGAATCTCCACCGCCCTGCCGTTCGCCTTTGGGTAGTTAAGGTAGACGTCATACTGGTCAATGTGCACAAAGTCCATGCCCGCCCTGTGGAACATGGTCTCCATGTCCATAGCGTAGCCATAGTCGCCCTCGGTGCCGGCAATATGAGCAAAGCTTGTGTAGTGCTTGACCGTCTTGAGCATGGCCGCGTTCTCGACATGGCCCTGCACCCACATGCGCACGTCTTCCGGGTCGAAGCGCAGGCCCGTGCCGAACCTGCGCGCCATGGTCGAGAAGATGTCGCTCATGAAGATCAAGTAGACAAACGACATGACGAGGAAGCCCGCAAAGATGCGCACCAGTATAATGGCCGCGTGCTTGCCGTTGGCGCCCTCGAGGTTGGGCCACCGGAAGCGCGGTCGCGCCGTCTCCTGCTCTGTGCTCGCGTCGCCGTCGTTTGCTGTCGTCGAGGGGTCGGCCGCCGGGCGCTGGGGCAGCATGACGGTGCGTCGCAACCTTGGCAAGCGCGGTCGCCAGGACCATTTCCAATTTGGTAGTGATAAGGAGAAGGGAATTCTCTTGCCCCATAGGGAGGGTCTCGCGTTGCCGGCGTCGTCCATCTCGAGCTCCTGCATCTCCCGCCGCACGTAGGCCGTTTCGTCGCCGTCATCGCTGCTGTAGAACAGGCTGTCCTCGTCATCCGTTTCTACGGTCGGTTCTCGGTAGCCGGTGGGTCGTCGTGATGACGACGAGGCAGCGTTGTTATGGGAGCTCAAGAGCCCGTGTGATTCGGTCTCAGGATTCGGTGATGCCTGGCGGTGGCCAGTCTGCGTGGTTGGGGTTGGACATGGCCTCATCGTAGCTCGGGATTGGCGGCACGGCATCGTACCGTTGGTCGCGATCGTTCGGCATGGCTGGCGTCGGCGTCTTGTGTCTAGGGAAGGCAATAAATATGTCGAGTGTCGAGCGTAAGGGCCTTCAGGAGTCCTGTGTATCAACATCCATTCAAAGGATAGACTAGGGTGGGTGAATGCGATGATTGTTGGAAGAAGGGGAGGGGGTTGAGAGGGTTCGAAGATATGAAGTATCGAGAGGCCTCTTTCGCCCTTGCTGCCGTTGGAAGTTACAAGGGAATGACAAAGCAAGTGCCCATCGACGCTGCTACAACAGGACAAACGCAAAGGTAGCAAAAGAACTGTCGCAATCAAGTTGGGTTCATGTGCCCCGAGATGATCAATCAGAAGGCCAAAGTCAAGTCAATGAAGGTGTCCAGGCGGGAGCTGGCGGGCTTGCGGAATTGCGTGTCCCTGGAGCCCATCCGTCGTCGCTCTCCGCGAATCCGATGCGGATCTGGGGTCTTGGTGTTTCGGTTAGTCATCACGAGGGGCACCGCCACAGCCAATTCAAGATCATCCCTTACTAGGCCACATGTGGCAAGGCCTCAGACGAAGCCACTGTCAGGTCACGCCTGGAAAGAGCAACTTCTGGCAAGGTTCTTGGCATTAAGCTCTCCACCATCACCAACAGCTTCATCTCCCGGTTTTGCTTCTTCAATCCCGTTATTCGCCCGCTCGTTAATTGGGCCTCGCCCCCATCGGACCCTTCTGCCGTAGTCAAGTCTTCACCTCCTATGCATCGACGTACATGGCCCGCAGATCCTGGCGCAGGATTTTCCCTGGTGCCGACCGTGGCACCTCCTTGATGAAGACAACTCCGCCACGGAGCTGTTGCTCATCGGCTATTCCCTTGTCTTCCAGCCAGCTCGAAATATCCTCCTCCGAGATCTGTGGCCCGGTTGTTACAACGTACGCACTATGACAACATTAGCATCACCTCCCTTGACTCTCCCCACAAGTTATCTTACCGAGGAACTTCATGT
>NW_003315032.1:1233937-1234684 GCF_000150825.1 Verticillium alfalfae VaMs.102
AGTCGAGACTAGGAATGTCCACCAAAGTTCGGTGCGCGGTAGATGGTCGTGTCCGCACGCTTTTCGACTATAGATCCCATGTTGGCTGTTGCTCGTAATGTTCTCTCTGTCAAAAGCACGATGATTCCGAGCCGTGCTGGCCTTCCAAAGCTTGTACCACTCGGAATTTTGCCGTGGGAAAAGGCGATGGTTATATACCCAGGCTGACCCCTTCATAAAGAGCCACGGGAGTCTGGCATGCATATCGTCGAGTCCAATGTGATGATCGTCTCCGTACTTGTGGTAAGCGACGTGACGATGCTGACACTGCGCTCTCCAGCACTCGCTCAATCAGGGGTCTCGAGATGCCCATCTTACGCACCCTGTCTTCGCGTCTTGTGCTCGCGTGAAGAGACTAGAACAACTAGTCTGCGCCGTCATTGGGGGTGGTCAACACCTTGAGCTTGCCAAACACAAAATTTCGGACCTGGTCGCTGACGTGAGTTCTGGCCATCGTCTTGCAATCCTTCGACAAAACTAGACAGCACGTGCAGTCAGATTGGCTCGTTGGTGGTGCCCAAAGTCAACTGGGATGGAGCCGACTTCACACATCACTGCCAAAACCATGCCAGACGAACTACCGATTGGACCGAGGTACGAACATGATACAAATCAAATTCGCATTATAGGCAAGCCAAATCATCGCTACCCGTCCATGTACACCACAGGAGGAGGCAAAATAAAAGCAAAGCCAGTCATCAAGATCAT
>NW_003315032.1:1234926-1236032 GCF_000150825.1 Verticillium alfalfae VaMs.102
GCTGGTGGCTGAGCTCGTGCGACTCGGGGTGCTGTCCGTACACCGGCTTGTTGTAGTCCTGGCCGTACGCCTGGCCGGCGTACTGGGCGCCGCCCTGGGCGTGCGTCTGCGGTGCGTATGGCTGGTAGGCGCCGCTCTGCTGGTAGTGGAGGTTGGGCTGGGGGGCGTGGGGCCCGTAGCCGGTGGCGGGGTTCACGGCGGGGGCGTACTGCAGGGTCCCCTTGCGGTCCTTGTGGAAGATGATGGCGGCGTAGATGAGGAGGCCGACGAAGGAGAGGCTGTGGGCGGGCACCAGGTCAGCAAAGGGCCAGGGGAGAAAGTGGAGGTGGGGGCAAGCAGGCATGGTATGCGACTCACTAGATGATGACAGCGATGGCCGTGGACGCGGCATTGGCGCGCGCGCCGACAAAGGACAGCGCGAACAGGACGGTCCAGACGAACGTCTGGATGACGTTGATGATGAGGAAGAATTTGGGCGACAAGTTTCTTCGCGCGCGCTTGATGATGGCGACGAGGTCGAGCGATAAGCAGAGGGCGAGGATGATCATGATGACGACCCAGATGGCAATGACGGCGTTGGGCGAGAGGTTCGTGCCAAATTCGGTCTCGAAGTGGGAAATATCGTCCTTGTAGCGAACCACGAGGCTGATGGCGAGGATGTACACGACGACATTGATGGCCATGACAAAGATGCGAACGCACCAGAAGGGGATCAAGATGCGTTTGAGAAAAGGCGAGGTGTCGCCGACATTGTGTTGGCCCATGGTCGCGAGATTCTTTGGTGGCTGTGACTGAGGTGTGGTTTCCTCTAGGGGTTCTACTGTCGCTTGCCGATGGTACTCGTGCGAAACTCGTTGATAGAGAACCTTAGAAGAGGCGATAGACTGGTAGTGGAGGTGGGACAACAAGGCAGAGATGGTAGGTGACAGCTGCTCGACGAAGAAAAATGAGCTCCAATGACCCTTATACGGCTCTTCATTTCCCGTCTTACTTTCCACGATAATTCTACCCCTGCCGACGGTTCAGCCCAAAGATTCGCCTAAGCTTCTTGTGCCAGGTTGCAGCACTTGGTGCTGCTCTAGGGGTCACAGGTGCACTGCATTTCC
>NW_003315032.1:1236394-1237376 GCF_000150825.1 Verticillium alfalfae VaMs.102
GGGAGAATCAGCCAGCGGGAAGATTGGGGAGCGTGGGTTCAAGACACGGCAGCAGGCATCTCACATGATGGATATCCTGGTTTGTCGGTCGGTGCCTTGGCCGTCTGTACGTTTGGTGAAGGTCACATCGCGCTGTGTCTATGTTTATCAGAGTGGACTCGTAGAATGCCCAGTCGCTAGATTAGGACTTCGGTAAGCGACCTTGACCCTGCCTCGTGGGGACGCTTCACAAGACCATCATCATTGGGCGAAATGACCAATAAGCACGATCGGCGGTAGTCGTGTGAGAATTCCCACTAAACTCGTCGCTCGCATTTGGGCACTTGGTACACTTCAAAGAGATTGCAGATGCTCTGTGGGGGAATGCATGCTGACCAAGGGAATGGAAACAAGCAAAAGTAAGGGGAAGCACAAGTCGGGTCTTTCTAGAAATGAAGTTAAGCAAAAGAAAAAATATGCAGGTCCAACCAGGAATCGAACCTGGGCTGGCGGAATCAGAATCCGCAGTCATAACCATTACTGTGATTGGTTAGTAGTGATTTCGGCGAGGAGGATGGCAGAGAGAGACATACGACCATTAGACCACTCGGATGTCTGTGAGTTATTAACTCGGGGTGTCGTTCGGCCCTGGCTGGTGGGCTTATGTTGGCTAACCAAAAAGCCTCCATCGTGGGCTTTGCCCTCTGCCTCCACCTTGAAGCCGGCTGGCTCCATCAGCTCGGGGCGCTGTGGGCGTGACAGCGGGGGCACTCCACATCTATCCAGCATCCCACTTGGTGACCAGACTATTAACTCGACCCTCTTGTTGTCGTAACGGATGTCTCTACACCAACAAGGGGCATCAGGCCCGGCTCCGTTTGAATGGAATGTGAGATGATCATTCATGTCTTCGGCTATGGTAGGCACTTAGCCCAACGTCAATATCTCATGGCGAAGGTTGTGCATGAAACACTTGGATCGTAGACTTGATGCATAAGATGGG
>NW_003315032.1:1237829-1239977 GCF_000150825.1 Verticillium alfalfae VaMs.102
TCTAGATATGCTTGACTTTGAGGCGTGGGCCCCTCCGCCATCTCTTACACAGGGCCACCTTTCATATTCAGGGCGACGACTCACCGCTTACTTTAGAAGTCACACCACGCGTCGTTAAGTAACAGAAATCGGGCACCAGCATAACCAAACTTCTAATCAAGTACATTTGGATGTATACACCTCCAGCGAGTCATAACTCTCACGGATCTCAAACCTATCAAGCTTTGTACCCATGTGGGATTTCAGCACGACGTTGCAGAGGCTTTACTGGACGCGACCAGCATCACGTCTTGTATGAAGGCTGCTCTCTGCACCCCCCACGGCTCTGTACAAAAAGCAAGCTTCCAATTAGGTTCGGCTCTTGCCGCGACTGCCACCTCGAGTACACAGTGGGCCAGTGGATTGGCGACAATCGTGTTTTCATTGTGGACGAGCAGGATATAAGCCCTCACGACCTGGCACTGGACAGCATGGGCCCGACGCAGACTCCCGACGATGGCAGCCACATGCCCATCTACCGTCTTTTCGAAAAAAGCAAACAGGTTTTAACACCCTACGCGGAGGCTGCCAAACATTCTTGGACGAGGCTGGAAAATATCAAAGCTTGTCTGAAAAAGATCAGACTGTGATGAACACCGAGTGAGTTAGTCATACTAGTCAAGCAGTACGACTTGCCCGTTCAGTCAGAAGTCTGTGTTCAAGCCTGAATCATCCATAGCACTGTTTCTCCGCAAACAAGACATCTAGTCGCACCTGTTGCTTCACCACCGAGGCACAGGCACACCTCTGTGCGCGATGAAGATCATATTACAGATTATTCAAATGCAATCATCCCACCAGCGCAATGGCCACCATCACCCAGAACCCCCCCACACCCACCATGGCCAACATTGGCATCCTGATTTGTTCCTCCGCTCCCCTCGTCCAGCCCTCTTCCGGCACCTCCAGCGCTGAGAAACAGTCTATGGGAGGGGGAGGGGGAGGAGGACAAGAGTCAGGATGGATGCCGGGCCATCTGCTGCTGCTGCTGTCGCATCTGCTGGCTGGGAGCGGGTAGGCGACGGCTGGGGTGACAGTGATGTCCTCATTATGGCTGCTGCTGCTGCTGCTTCTTGCTCTGCTACCGCTGCTATCGCTGCTTTTGCGGCTGGCGGGAGGGCGAGGGCCAGGGGGGACTCGGTGGTGTTGGCGGCGTTTTTGCTGGTGCCAGCAGCCGGCTCTCCAACAACAGACTTGGCTCGGGGGCGGGGGCGGCCAGAGGGAGAGAGGGTGAGGCGGGATGGGAAAGATGTTTCAATTCCATATTATCGTAATCCCTGTGCTTAGTATCAGTCATGTCCCCCTACACTCTTTGAGTCTACTTACATTTTGTTTTTGTGCCCCTGTTGAAGAAAAGAAGCATCCAGGCAGAACACGACAAGCGGGAGCGGGCTCAACATACCCAGACAGTGCTTCAGCCACTTACCTTACCTGAAAGTATTGTTCTTCGACAGGTATCTCCTCTTGCCCAAAATCTGCGGCGAATGCTGATGCCGGCCGTGACTGCCCATGCAAGATGATCTTAGTATTGGGTCAATTATCCGTAGTGGCTTCCTGGAGAAAACGAGCCAATGATGGCGACTGCTGTTTGAGGAGCGTTGGCTACCTAGGTACTCTGAAGGACAGTTCACTCGAAGAACCAGAGCCACACAGCAAGGGCGGTGGCTTGGGGTGACTGAATTGGCATGGTCACAACAAGCCCGACTTGATCGTTGACAGCGATGTGGCCTTGAAAGCAATCCATGCTGATTGATGCGCCTAAAGAGTTCAAGACTATCTTCCTGGGGCATGTATGAAGAAGGCACACGGGTTCTGGCAGTACTTGGAAAGCTTAAGGGGTGGAAGACCTGGACCTGAGATGTGTCCGGCCTGAGTCTGGCCCGACTATTAGGAAACCATTTGGAGTATTGAATAAGATGAGGTATTGAATGAGATGAAAAGGAGTAAGAATAATGGATTGATGATGTGACCAAAATGCACGTTTCAGAGGACTATCAAGGGACCATATGGCGTACACCAACTATCTAGGTATCGTCAGAAAGCCTGAACGGCATGGATCATGTACTCTCGCATCCCAATTCTCTACTGCTGAACTAATGCCATGAGCGA
>NW_003315032.1:1240142-1252623 GCF_000150825.1 Verticillium alfalfae VaMs.102
CATTAGTCTCGTCGTGGCTGCTCCCAGCCGTCCTTTCGTTCTGCCTTCATGCGGCCCCCGGGAAAGAATCTGGCTCTGCCCTGATGTACTTGCCCGACAGCACTAATGTCAGGATGATTTTGGGCAGGTGCCTTCCGGCGGCTGGCATCCAGCCACACCAGCACGAGGCTGGGGCGACAGAGGCCTGCCATTCCGCAACCACGACACCCACGCTACATACGGACGAACTCGGCGAACACGGTAGTTTTAACCCTGTACGGGCTATCGTCATTGGAATTGTACTCCTGGCGGTCCTGCTGCTGTCCAAGCTCGTGGTGACGTGCGCAATTTTGGCGTGACGCCGCACGTGGTCAGGGTCACGAGTCAGATGGGCTTCACAACATCCCAGGCAACGGAGCTCGTGGACCGTAGTCTTTTCGACGCTTTGAGGCAGGAGAATCTCTCTCTCATGTATGACAGGTAGGTCGAAGCCTTCCCGCATACATTTTGTTTTCCTTCCCACTTCCCTTTTCTTTTCTCTTCGTTGCTCAGATGGACCGCTCACATAAGGCTTCTCATCGACCAATGTAAGCTTTATAGGCCCTTATTTGCTGGAGCTTTCAAAGCTGATATATGCCTGAAGTCATACATATCATGTCCGACGCCATGTAGCCGCCAGCTTTTGTTAACCTTACGAGGTCCTTAACGGCATCTGGTTTCATAATCTTTTTACTAAAGAGGCTTGTACTTCATGGTATCTATTCTGGTAAAGATAATTCATGTTGACTCCTTGGACTAGACTTCTATGCGGTCTTCGGTTTGACGGAAACCTATGTTGGAATTCTAATAGGTGGTGAGGAGCTACGCTCTCGGCTGCCACACATTCTACGTGCTTACGAACTCGGTAATGAGATGTTGCGAGGTGAAGAGGCTCTGGAATATTGTATAATAGTACTGATCTGTATGCTCACGATTCGCGTAAACCATGAGCGGGTGATTTTGATGCCAAACAAAACCCCATCTCGGACGGACTTTCAAATCAATGGCCCGACTGCGAGGTGGACTACGAATCTTTGACCGCAATCCCGGGAAGCTGAATAATATATGCAGGTCAGGTTGTGTCTTAGAGCAAGTGTTTGGCTGATTGCTTGGTTAGACCGATTCTAGCTCCTCTGTACATGATATCAAACTCTCACTGCATACGGGAGCCAAGTCAAAAATTCTTCTTTCACGAGATGCCCAACATTTTCCGCAGCCAATCACCGCCAATTTTCATAACAGTATCCTACACAGCCTATCAAACGGGACAAGAAGCGGAATAACAGCCATCGTTCTCGATATTTTGAGCGTCGTCGCTTTTTTCAACGCTCCCAAGAAAACGACCAAGCTAAGAATCGATGACTGCCAGGCTTTCACCCTCTCATTCTTTTACCGTCTTGAGTCAATTGAATCCTTCGGCAAATTTGACTCAATCCAACGCGCTCCTGTTTTGGCTTGGTGACTTTCGTCACTGGCTTCCCATCGGGATTCGGACGTGGCCGTCAAGCGCAGTACAGGAATCGTTCCGATGGGTTTCAAGCTTCTCTTGACAACTTGAGATACAGGCCGGCAAATTCCCCGCTGTGATTAGAGTGTGGCTTTTGTTTGCCAGAGGCTTCGACCTGTGGGTAGACGAGGTTGGATTGAATTGGCTCCTGCCAGCATTGGCGGTGTCGAGTGAGTCTGCTGGAACCTCGACTTTTAAGGATGCTCTGTGCGCCATGATTGCCTTTCCATGGGTCGGTTCTGTACACAGTGAAGTGGGGAAGCTTTTGCGGGAGAAATATCAACGACGATGAGACTTGATTTGGATCATGGACTTCATATTATCGGAGGCAGTTCATATCGCTTCATTAATTAAGAATCCCGGCGTTGCCTGCTGAGAACACTATCGATACCCCGTCAGATAAGTCTGAATCCGGGGTACTTGATGGCGTCGAAATCGGGCTCAACCTCGTACCCAAATCCCTCCAGCGCCCTGCGAGCCAGATTCATGGCAACGCAGACCGAGACGGTACTGTAAGCGGTAGCGGTAGGGGTAGGCAAAGTGGTGGTGACAGCCGTGATGCCAGCGCACGAACAGGCGCTGTAGTAGGCCGAGGCGGAGGAGCAGTATGTCGCGTAGGTGGGGACTGCCGTGGGCGTGATCGTGGCGGCGCCGACATCCTGACGCTTCGCAACCTCAGCGGTGGGGAGAGTCACGGCACGTTTGAAGCTTGTCGGATTCGGGATGTTGACGATGGTGACAGTCGTTGTGAGGGTGGTGGTACTATTTGCAAGGGAGTCAGGCATGATAGTTTTAGATCACTTGTTCACCAATATCGGCACTTACGTAGTGGAAGGGCTGACTGTCACGACATTGAGCCTTGAGCAGTCGGCCTGACGGCTGGTTAGAGGAGGCCTCACGCCGGCTGTTCCTCCGACTCCGCGTTGGCAGTTATTTCCGGGGTTGCATTGCTTGGTCGCGCGTCTCTCGACAAAGCCATTGCCGTACACGGCGGAGACGAAGACAGTAGGCAGAAAGAGGCTGGAGAACTTCATGATGGATAGATGAGTTGGTGAGTTGATCGCAAGTCGTCTGGTGATGTCGCAAGAATCAATGAGGTCGAACAGGCTTCTAGGTACGGGAGGAGCAAGATATACCCCAGAATCTAGACATGGCATTTACCCCCGCCGACATGTCAAGGCTAGGAGGATCGTGTTAGTCCCAGACTGACAGTCGTTGACAGGGGTGCCCACATCACACACGTGGTGATCCACTGCTGCTGGCACCGCTGGATCTCCCGATTAAGCAGGGCCTAGACCGAGCAGCTATCCCGATGTGCGGTGTAGCGTGTGCAGCCCCAAAGCTGCGCATCTTTAGGCGAGCGTTGGAGCTTTCAGCTGGCGTCGGTTCCCCTGACTATTGGGCCAAGACCCGCCGACCTTTCCACAAGAGGTGATGGCGCTGCATTGGGGCGATCAACTATCACCATGCTGCTTCCTTCGACTTCAGGTATTGATAGCAAGCCCCGGGGTAGAGGGCCAGAACAGCACCAACGGATGGATCGGCTGACCTTCGAAATCAGTGGCTCGGGCTTGCCGGAATACGAGCACCTTCCATCACATTGTGAATTCTAGGATGTTGTCTGACAACCGCTGCTGCACACCTGAGTTCAGCGAAATCCTGTTCTTGTCTCGTCGACTCAAATTCGACAACACCATCACGCTCTCGCGATGCTGAGCCAGATGATAGAGCCACCAGCTGCTATCTTTGCGCTCATTTTCGTGTTCGTGAAGTTGGCCTTTTACTTGCATCATGCGTTTCGAAGAGATGATGGCAGCAGCCTCAAAGGCTTCTCTCACGCCTCGACTGCTATCAGTCCCCCAAAGCTTGGGTCGCAAATACCCTACATCGGCCACATCATTGGTTATATGCGCCAAGGAAACGACTATTTCAGCAATCTTTGTCGGCGATTCTCGAGCAAATGGCCCATCTTTACTATCAACATGGCTGGCATCCAGCTGGTCTTGGTGCAGCCTGAATTGCGCCGACACCTGCCCAAGACCAAACACCTGCAGCTCAATCATCTCGTCGCGACCATGTTTCGTCGCAGCCTTAGCTTCGGCGAGCATTCGTGTTCTCTGCTTAAGGAAGAGTTTGATCTGAGCCACGGGTTTGGCGCCAACATATCTCGCATCTTCCGTGAAGAGTTCATCCCGAACTTGAACCTCCGGAAATACATAGAAAGACTAGATGCTCAATTTTTAACGAGCATCGATACTCTGCATGAGGAGGGAAGTGGTACCCTGCGTGTCGAGGAATGGGTCTTCTCAACCTTTGTGGGCGCTCTGGGCAAGGCTCTATGGGACGATCACGCCAGCGAAGGTCCCTTCGCGGATTCGGCCTTCCTGGCAGACATGCGTATCATGCTGCTCAACATTCGGCAGCTGAACAGCCCATTCAGCTTTCTTTTCAATTCAAGGGCAGTCAGTGCGCGAAAGTCAGTTCGAAAAGCGCTGCAGGATGCTGCATCTCAGACGTCGTATCCAGAAGACAGCTTTCTTGGACGATTGCGAACTGCTTGTGCTGCGCACGGCGCCCGAGAGGAGGACTGGACCGACTATCAGCTGCTTCTGATTGCAGGTGCCGGTCCGAACGTGACCGCTGCGTCGACGTGGATGATACACCATCTGCTCGCCTGTCCAGATTGGCTGGCTCTGGTTCGAGAGGAGGTGGACTCCTTTGTTGGAACCGAGGAGGGCCATATTGACCTGGCAGACGTACCCAGCAAGTGTCCTCGATTGTTGGCAACTTGGCACGAGGTTTTGCGCTATCATGGTGGCATGGCCATTGGCCGCTATGTTCAAGAGGATACGACACTTGCAGAGGGTTGGAGACTGCAGAAAGGGAGCTACTTGATGACACCGCTGAGGCCTCATCACGTTGACCCGCATGTGTGGGGACCTACAGCAATGAATTTCGACCCATCAAGGTTCCTGAAGGCTGATGGTAGCGTTGACGAGAGCCAAAGGAAGAAAATGAGGATATTTGGGCTTTTTGGGAGCCTGTGTCCCGGAAGATTCTTGGCTGTCAACATGGCTATGGCATTCATCATTCGATTCATCTCTTCTGTAGAGCTTTACACTTTGGATGGCTGTCAACACTCTGTTCCTACCGAGAGTGTTGAGAGCGTGGCTGGGCTGCCAACGCCAGCATGGGACATGGAAGTGGGCTGGACGAAGCGTGAAGGGAGTGCGAGGGCAGTGAGATTTTGTTTTAAGAAATAACGATAAATCGAGGTAATGAAGATGAGCATAATGACAGAGGCGTTCAAATTTGATTGAGTATTCACTTCACCTACATCCGTACCTCACTGATGGTGAGACTGCTGAGGGGAAAGCAGGTTACTGGATGGGAGCTTTCGCATGGTTAGGGTTATCATCCGATATGGATTGTCAATGTCTCCGGGCATTGACCAGGTAATTCCGTTGGCCAAGCAGGTTGCTCTTGTCGAGTCCACTTACTGGAGCAATTTGACGCTGAACAAAAGCGTAGAGCGAGCCAGAAATATCTAACCACAACGCCGTGGATTTGCAAGGGGTGGATTGCAAAATTTACCCCTGTGGATCAACAAACAGTATCACAATCTCTATAATAACACAAGATGAATGTTTATGATTTTGATTTATTCTTTCGGTTTCAAGACCTGCATGCGCACCGCTCGAACCCTGGATGTATCAACAGCATTACTCTGGGTACAATGCAACTTGAACCTCTGCTTGTAAGTATCTGCCACAGTTCTCTACCGCGCCGTCTCAACCCGCGACTCCTCCTTCGACTCAACGCCAGCCTCCTCGTCCTTCTCGATGTCAGCGACTTTCTGCTCGAGGTGGTCGTCCGTCTGCACGCCAGCCACAGCATTTTCGAACGAGCGACCCCTCTTCTCAGGACCCAGCATGGTCGTGCAGACGATGCCCATGGCAATGATGGCGGTGGCGATACCCATGGTCGGGCCAAACGCCTCAACCTTTGTGGGGCCGTTCTTGCCCTGGATGGTGATGAGCGTGTTCTCGGCAATGGCGTTGACAATCTGGGCCGAGGGCGACGAGATGGCGTTGCCGAGCTGGTAGCAGATACCGGGGAACGACGAGCGGAAGGCGGGCGGCGAAAGCTCGTTGAGATGAATGGGGATGACGCCCCAGGCGCCCTGGACGAAGAACTGCATGAAGAAGCCGCTGGCGCTGAGGCTACGCTCGCCGTGGGGCAGGATCCAGGCGGGGATGAGGCAGGCCGAGATGAGGGCCGAGGCAATGATGGCGCGGCGGCGACCAAAGAACTGCGACAGGTAGCCGATGATGGTGCCGCCCACGCAGGCGCCCGTCTTCATAAGGATAGAGGCGCGCGAGGCGGCAGCGTTGTCGAGCTGCTTCTGCGTGAGCATGAAGGTCGTGTACGAGTCTTGCGACGTGTGCGAGTAGTAGTTGAACCACGTCATGAGGATGATGCAGTAGATGCACATGCGCCACTCGGCGCGGATCATGGCCCGCGTGGCCCGCCAGAAGTCGCCGGCCGACGTGTGCGACTTGGCACCGCGGGCCTTGGCTTCGAGGAACTGTTGAGACTCGGGGAAGGCGACGCGGACGAGACCGACGGCGATGGAGAAGCCGGCTGGACAGGGGTTTCCTTAGCAGGTGCTTTAATGGGGGAGGGAGATATGAATGATAGGCTTACCAGCAATCCAGAAGACCGTCTTCCAGGTGTCTGTCTCACCACCGACGCCTAGGTTGGCACAGGCGGCGAGCACGTAGCCAAAGGAGTAACCCTGCTGTAGAATGCCGGACATGAGACCGCGAGCGTTCGTTCTGAGCCGTGTGTTAGTGTCTCACTCTCATCTTACTTAAAACCCTCAAGCAAGGGATCGGCAGTCAGGATCATAACGTACGGGCAGTGCTCCAGCGCCATGGCGATGGCGTTTCCGTAGACACCTCCCATGAAGAGGCCGAACAGAGACCTGACGGCGAGGAACTGCTGGAAGGTGGTGCTGTAAATGGTGGCAATCTGCAGCAGGCCGAGGATGATCATGTTGGCGACCATGGGCCACTTGCGGCCCCAAGCATCACCTGCCAAACCAAAGGCGGCAGCGCCGACTGATCGGAGAAGCAGGGTCAGAGTGATGGCTGTGGTGATATCCGTCTTGGAGCGGTCATAGTAGTCGGCCAGTTTCTTGGTCTGGATGGAGAGGGCGTGGAAATCAAACGCGTCAGCTGTCCACGCGAGGAAGCCAACGATGAAGAAGAGCCAGTCACGAGCAGACAGCTGGGCGAGGAGGGAGAAAGGGTTCTGAATGGGGTCGGGGTCGTGCCACTCTGTGTGTGTTTCGCCCTCGGGGGTCGTGACGACGACGCGTTGGCGCCAGACTGTGAGATCGCGAAGGGACTGCTTGGCCGTGGCAAAAGTGCCCTTGGCGAGGGGGTCCGCCTGGGTGACGGCCATCTTGCGGATGGTTGAAGGAGCTTCTGGCCGTGTCTGTGGGTGGCTGAATATCACTGAGACGAGAATAATAATGAGAAGGGTGTTGACTGAAAGGGGTGCGCCGATGGAAGGTAGATTGACGGCTGATTAAGAGGTCAAAGACAGAGCGAGGTTCTTCTGGTAGACGACATCCACCGTCTTTATACTTCGGCACTCACTCAGACAATATGACGAGGAAGAGATTTCCACCTCGCATACAACAAGATCAGACACCTTATCTGCCCCGCGTCTTACACGCCCCGGCAGTGCCATGACCCATGGGGTACCCGGCCTTGACCGAGCGATGGGTCAGTGAGTCCGTGGTGTAACGCCGCGCTGCAGCCAGGACTGGGTGCTTGCATGCACGCGGGACCAGGTACAGAGCAGAGAGAAAATTGGCAGCCAACCGGGCCAACAACACTGATGATCCGCGGCCCCGTGTCGGGTGGTAGCCTTGCGGAGTAAGACAGAGGGCGATCCACACGAGGTGAGGAGGAGCTGGGGGCACTGAGATTCGTGATGAGGGGAAATGATGGAGGCAAGGGGTTTCCGTGTGGGGAATGGTGTGAGGGAAAAGTGTTCACGTCGCATCGACGGAATGAGTTGTATCGGGTGCTGCTGTGGGGGGGTTGGAAAGGAGTTGTTGTTGATCTAGGTGGTGGTGGTAGCGCTGATGGTGGTGATGCCGTGCGAGACACGGACTATGCAGGGTTGACGTCGTGTGGCGTATTCCATTTCCTCTTCAAACTATCCTTGCTGATCTGAATTGTGACAGACCAGAGAGGAAGAAGCAAGACGTCCACGTCGAGGTTTGAAGAAGTGGTTGAAGAAACACCAAGGGACAGATAGCACTGCGAACAGACCAAGATCGACACTTTGCCAAACAAACGAACCCTAAAAAAAGGCCAGACATCCCAAAGTCGCCATCACCACTGGTTCGAACACAACGCAACCTCGTAAAACATCACAGCAACTCCTGAAGGAGCCCCTCACCAACTGCCCGACCCCCCATTTCGATAAGACGGAATTGCCACTTGTTCAGAGTCGTGACTCTCTCTCTTTCTCTCTCGCTTCACCCCCTCCCTCCCTCTGTCCCTCTTCTCCGCATCTCTGTTTTCCCCAAATGATCGAAAAATAACAGGAGCCTCCCCCGCTTGGATCCTCCCGTTCGACACAACCGCTGACCGAAAAAGCCCGATGACTCGTCGAGTGTGCCGTCTTCCGCGGTCCTGCAGGGGATCGTCACGTCGCCAATACGCTGACACGGATAGACCGGCATCCCAGCCCACGGATCACAAATGCCCCGTAGGCCACCGCAAGCGAACGCCTCCAGGTTTTTCTCCCTCTTTCCCCAGAGGACAACAAGCTTACCGATAAGCTTCTTCTGGGGGAGGCTGTGCGTCCTTGATTCCTCGATCTCCTGAAGCTAGCAATTCGTGACAATCATTCTCTGTATACGTCACTGTACTCTGAAATGCCTCTTGGGAAGGCCGGTAGTTTATCTGCCCAAAGCAGGACCTGACGTGCATCGCAAGTGTGTCTCCCCTCGTCTGACGTTTTCCCTTTTTCGAACAGGAGGCTCAAAAGTCAAGCAATCGCCCAGGCTCTTGGCACAGCGGGAAGGGCGTTTGCGTGCGCACGCGCACACCTACCCACCCCCCTTCTCACAAGAGCCGAAAGTTACTGATCCCTGCATCGTCGTGGGGACACCGCGCACTTCTGTCCGGGCGGGCTTTGGCTGGAGCCCCAAGAGGGAAGAGTAAGAAAAATAATTCCAACCCCTGCTTGTCCTTCACTCTCGCGACCCAGCTATCAATGGGATTCCAGACCACGGACACAACACCCGAGGGCATCTGCGGGCACGCAACAGAACGCCACGGCTGAACTCCTGCGGGGACGGCAATCCGAACAAGTGCGCCGCCCGCTGGCTTCTTCACGGCGTGATTTGACAGCATTGTTCGAGAAGGCATCTCCCATGCGCTTCGAAAATGAGCCGGGGGACAAGGTGGGGGGACAGAGGAGAGCTGCGTGGGATGGAGGCTGAAGCGGAGCTTTCCAGCATGGCGTTGGCGACATTCGCTCGGTCAGGCCATTCCACCTACCGGTTCTTTGTCGCGCGGGCTATTCACCGCTCTCGAGATGGCCAGGGGGGGAGGGCGTCATGTAACACCTGGTACCACGTTGTGACCAGTCAAGCTTTTTCTGGGGACGTCAGGGACAAGAGAAGCACGAAGTTGGCACACATGAAGAGGTAGTCAACCTGCGTTGCTGCAGCAGGTGTTGAGGGTGAAGGCCTTGATCTGACTCGGGGACTCTCCACGTCCAGATGCTTTCCCCCCTTCCCTCTGGTGAGACGGAACGTGATGCCAAGGAGAGAGCAGGCGCTCTCGCGGTAAGATCATTCGTCCGAAGAATCCAATTCATCAGCGTGAGCTCAACGGCCGCGTCAAGCACACAAGCGAGATCAGTGCGGACGACCGTGCGGTCCCGGCGCGGCGCCTCCGTGCTGTCCCGCGCCACGACCCTCGAACTATTCTCGTCCGCGGCGCTCTGTGCAATCATGGCATGTCTTGTTCATCAGGCACCAAAGCATGTTCGTCGAATAGCCGAAAGAAAATATCTCGTGTTCGTTGCCTATTCCAAGTACATACCAGACGCTTCGCTACCCCTCTAAATCAACCCCCATAACTCCGGTGAATGCCGTGCCGGAAGGTTCCGTATCCCTCCCTGAATGCTGGTGCTGTTGCCAATGATGATACTGATGCTCATGCTGATGCCATGCCACACCACGTCGTGCTAGACGACGATAACCCTCCTTCTAAGTCTATAGTCATGTCGGTTTATTCCGTTCCGACCCGAGCGTGCGTCGAAGCCAATCTTTCTTCCCACGGCGGCGCAAGACTTTGGAAGACTCCATCTCTCTCTTCCCTCTTCACTGCTCACTCACTCACTCACTCACTCACAAAGTCCCCTCAAAACTCAACAATCCACTTCGTCCTCCTCCTCTCTTCCCCAGAGGATACACAATAAGCGCACTGAGGAACAACCCAACAGTAATGCCAATGGCAACCTGAATGACGGCAAACAGCACGTTGAAGGCAGACGTGTTGAGCTCCTGCCCGCCCGCCCCGCCCGTGCTCGTGCCGTTGGTGCCGCTGGTAATCTGATCCGCTGACGTGACGCCTGCCAGGAGCGAGCCGCCTGCCGCGAGACCGCTAGGCACCTGAACAAAGATGGCTGGGAGCATGGCTGCCGCGGCGAGGCCGTAACCGACCGGCCTCTGCTTACGAGGCGGCTCTTGGTCGGCCTTTTCTCTCTCGATTGAGTTGGGCGAGCTAGGTCGAGACTCGACGTCCAGAGGTGTGTGGCCGTGCATCTGGTACGACTCGGCCGGCCGCTCGTTGTGTCGGCGACTGGAGCTCCGAAAGCGCGGAGCCACTCGCATCTGAAACCAGTCGACGAGCTCGAACCACGCCGTGTTGACGTGTCGGCCGAGACGAGAGTACAAGTTGGCGAGGATGCCGACCGTCAAGGCGCCCAGCATGTTGGAAATTTGCGTGTTGCCCTGGAAGTAGTCGCTCGAGTAGCTGTTGACGACGAAACCAGCCAGCGAAATACCCAGCATGACGGGTGTCTGCTTCCACTTGGCCTGGTTGACGACGCATAGGCAGAGCGTGAAGGCCGGTACGAAAAGCAGGTGCCACTTCCTGTCGAGGGGGTTGTGGCAGAAAGTGTCCGAGACGGCGTGTTCACGGTCCACCAAGCCGTAAATGGCCGTGCCAATAGTGATACCGTAACCGAGGAAAAGCGTGTAGATCATAGCATACACCATGCGGACACTGCCGGCGACGAGGTTGTGACTCTGCAGCTCGAGACTGCTGCAAAGAACCATGTAACCGGGGAGAATGAGGGCGATACTGCTTTGTGCCAGTGCCGAGAAACAAAATAGTTGGCCACCCCTGATAGAACCAAAGGCTCTGGCAAGGAATGACGTGATGATGGCCGCCGTGATTTCAAACACATTGGCGTACAACTCGTTGTTGGGCGCCACAATCAACTGCAGCCAGCCCAGTATGCACCCCAGGAGAAAAGCAATGGGCATATCGATGAAGCGACCCTGGAACGCAAAGGGCGCAACACAGGCGCTGGCAAGACCATACACGGGGACGCGAACCCAGTTGTTGAATTTGAGGTTGCGAGACATGATATTGTCCAACTTGACCGTAGCCTCGTCGACACCCATGCGGTCGTGCACGACCTCCTTGTACAGCTCGTGCACATCTCTCAGCTTGCCGAGATCGACACCCTGAGAGGTGCGGACGATTTTGACTTCCGTCGTGTGCGTGCTGCTGTCGTCGAAGCTGATGATCATGCAGCCAGGGATGTAGAGGAACTGGCCTTCAATCTCCATAACGCGGGCCGACATGGTCATGTACTCCTCCAGCCGATGGGTAGGGGCACCGTACATCATGAGGGCGCGGCAGAGCTTCACGAGATACTTGTGACGCGACAAGATCTGAGCAATGTGCTTCGTGATGCGCACCTTTTCGTCGCGCTTCTTTTTCTCCTTTGACTTGTGGTTCTTGGGCGATGCTGTTCCCCACGTGCCCGACTTTCGCTTTTTCCGGTCGGGGATTGGGTCCGTCTTGATCTTTTCGGCCACCGAGCCGGACATGGCATTCGATCCTGGCGCCATGAACATGGAGGACGACTTCATGAGTTCATTGAGGGCAAGAGACGACTTCGACCCTTGGTGTCGGTGGTACCCAAAGAAGCCGCTGCTCGGGCGAGATCGTTCCCTGGGAGACCCATGTGCCGAGCTCGGCCTCGACGGCGGTTGAGAGACTGGCGGTGAGGGGTTGGGCGTGGCAGTCATGGGTGTAGTACGACCGCTGTTGTCGCCGCTGTCCTTGCCGCCGTCGTTGTAAAGCTTCAACAAGGATCCGAGGATACCGCCGTGGTACTTCTCAGGGCGGGGAACGTATTCTTGGGCGTAGTTCTTCTCCTCGGTGGGCGTCGCTGGGCGCGATGCGGCGCCCTCCTCAGGACGGAACCTGAACATCTCGTCTGGGTCACGCCGCCTGCCTCGCTGGGTATGGGTTCGCACGAGGTCTCGGCCGTCAGATGGGAGTTTTTTCTCGGCCTCGATCGCACAACCCCAGCGTCGGCAAATCGGGACATGTCAAGACCAGTCGCGACACTGTCGGCCTCTTCGTCTTCTTCGGCAAGTGACTCAACAGTCCTGTCGAGAGATCCTCGTCGCGAAGAAGGAAGGGAGTAGCTTCGCTCGACGCTGACGGCAAGACGGTCGGCGCGCTGACGGGCCTCGGCGCCGGACCGTTGTTGTCTCTCCGAGGCTCTCTGCTCCGCCCAGTCGGCCTTCTGCCGCTCGTCCGGTACATCATAGCTCGTGTTACGCATTGATGGCGGGGCGAGGACGAGCTGGGCCGGTAATGGCAATGGCAGGAA
>NW_003315032.1:1252723-1257290 GCF_000150825.1 Verticillium alfalfae VaMs.102
CAGCTCGGCTGGCTCGGGGCCGTCTCCGTGTGATCGTCTCCGGTCTGGGTGTCGCAAAAGGATCGGGCGTTGGGCTCGAAGGAGAGAGACAGCCGTCATCGATGAGAACGCTGGATCGGTGGTCCTCGTTTCCACCTGTGAATCCCACTCTCTTCTTCTCCTTCTTGTTTGGGGTATCCGAGTTGCTCCTCGAGTACTCGGGGCGGGGTGGTTCAGGGATTACTGACCCATCGTGGGTCTGAGTGGATGCAGTCGCCGGCGCGGGGGAGCGAGAGGGGTCTCGAGACTCTGGGCTCGACGAGTCGCTTCTGTACGCGCGGTCGGCCATGGCGATGGTCAGCTCGCCTGGCTATCGATGGGGCCTTCGTGCCGGCGTTGGTAAGCGATTGAGAGAGAGATTGATCAGCTCGTCAAGAGGCTGGCTTTTCGAAGTCGGTTCAGACGAATGATGCTCGGAGTGACGACGGATACTTGTGGAGCGCTCTGGGCGGAAATGTCCTGGATAAATGGTACTGAGCTGCAACGGTGGTGTGTCAAGGGACTGCAAAGCAGCGCACTGGGGTGTCGTGGACCATGTCGAGGAGCAAGAGAGTCGAGTTGGTGTTCCGGATCAAGGAGGGATGGAGGGGGCATTTGATGGAAAGCGAAAGGCCAGGAAAGGACCTTCATCCAAGACAACGACGACCAATGCCATGACTTCTCCGGGCGTGGCAGGCATGGCAGGCATGTCCGCTCTTTGCCCGCAAGGCATGCTTGACCATGGTGGTGCTTATCATAGCGGGGCCACACCAAAGCAAAGCTTCCCGAAGTCCGTCACAGTTGGGATGGATGCGCAACGCAAAGCGGGAACCGAAGGCGAAGCAGGAAAAAAAAAGCCAGAAAACTGGAGTCGTTACAATGGGTAGCGCAGCTGGCGCCTCCCCCACTAACGCGCACGTTCCACGACGTCGAGCTAACGCACTGGCCGTACCAGGGCACCATGCCTGGGCTGCAGGTACCTGCTCTGCTAACGACAGCCTCGTCACGCAATCCGTTTTCGTTTCCCGTTCCGTCGTCCGTTGTTTTCAGGGCAGACGAGATCCTCAAGACCCCTCCAAGACAGACATACACTTCTTGGTGATGTGACCCATCCGCTGCATGGAGTGTCTGGACCGAGATCGAGTATCTCTTCCCTGCTGGCTGCTGGAGACCTCCATTTCCAAGCATCAAGCCAAAAACCACCCCCCTCATCGACCCCTTCGAACCCTTCGACCCATACGACCCCAGGGCCCCTTTACGATGGTCTCTATCGAATTAATGGAGACCTTGACGAAGCTAGCGATTCGCCGACCATCCCATCGAGGTTCCAGAGGTCTGTTCTAGACCACTCGACACGAACGCGAGACGCCTGCTATCTCTGCATTTCATCACCGCTTGGTCGCCCCTGCGGCCCCCCCGCCTAACCATCGAGAGACCCTCTTCAGGTTTGCTCGATCGAGTCATCCGAAGCCACCGAGTAACAGCATAGACCTGGCATCGACCTGCCTGGTCGACATGTCTGTCTTGCCTGACTCTGTGCCTGTTCGTCGAGCCCAATCATCTCGCCTGCGCCCAACATGTGTCGACTCAAGGGCCATGTCTTCGATTCCTCATCTCGAACAATCTGACGCCTGCCAGGTCCCAAGCACGCGGTTGGGCGTGCGCCATGGCGTGTATGTCGTGAAACCTCAACGAACCACGGGTGTGTCAGGGGTCAAGCAAACACAAAAAAAAACATGCTGATCCCCCACGTCATCTGCCAGGGGTATTCACATGCCAGCACCTGTGAAGCGTGGGATGATTTGTCGTCGCTGCAGATTCCTCGTCCTGCCAGCAGACAGGCAGCGGCTCTTCCGGACCTTGATTTCTGAAAACGGTATCCCGGTCAGGGCGGGCCGCCAAGGACACCCAGAGCCAGGGGACTTGACTGACCCTCTTTCGTGTTCAGCACCTTCGCCTCTCCCTCCCTTGGGTCATTTCGGTGGTTCGAGGCTCCCTTATCGATGTCTGTTTGTGCACAAGAATAGCATTTCCGTCGTTCCATCTGGGCCATCCGGAAGACAAATGTGCTTGGTACGGTCGCATGCACTAGTCAACCAATGCGACAAGACGCCGCCTTCGCATCGCTTCTCCTCACCATCATCCTGCCCCTTCGTTGCCGAAGGGAAGGGTGTGATGCGTGCCTGTCCGAAGTGCTGCCGTTGTTTTGATGGCGAAACACCTGCAAAAGCCAGGCTGGCTTATCGACCCCCCTTTCGACCGCCAGCAGGGTGTCCTGATCTGATGTGCATTTGCCACGCAATCACCCGGCGTATTGTTGTCCATGCATGGACTCTGCCGAAACCTTCCTCGCGTCGGCAAACACGAGGAGCTCGATTCACTCTCACACATCCCAACAATTCAAGGGTGCTGCGTCTGCGGCCATCGGGCATCGAGAGTGAGCCGAAAATGGTCTTCTCAGCCTTATCATTTGCCAGTCGAGGATGGTGGTGGTGGTATGGGACGCGACCCTGCATGCCGCAGGTTTAGCAGGGCTAGCTCCGTTACGGACATTCTCTCGCTGCCATTCTGCGCGCTTCCATTTGCCGCCCAGGGAAATGTTATCGCGAAACAACCAAACTCGCATTCCACCATCATACAACTTTGCAAGGGAAAACTGAGTATGCCTCCGGGCATCTGACAAGAACGTCCTCCGAGAAATAGTAACGAACCTCCCCTAGCAACATCGTGAGGCTCAAATGACAACACAGCCCCAACCGCTTTAAGTAGTGGTCCGGATGGCGCCAGCCGTGCCAAACACATGCTTCTTCCTCGTCGATCGCTGCCGATCATGGCGTCAGACTCGCATGCTGCGCACCCCTCTGCGAATGTCCTCATTTTGACCCTCACTGAGCCCGTGTCAACCGCTGGGCTCTCTCTTTCTCTGTTAGCCAGCGACACCATGCAGCAACGGACTTGTGTCTTGAAAGGTCACCGTTTCGCTTTCATGCCCCACGCGTTCGATCCCTCAGGCCCTTCCCAAGCCGTCCTCTGCGTCATTGCGGCAGTTTGTGACAGTCGCGCCAACGTGGTGTGTGAACCTCATTGGTCCGGTGGAAGGTCCTGGAAGCCCCCCAATAGCCTCAGGTCCTACGTCATTTCGTTCATGGTCATTTCGTTCATGGTCATTTCGTTCATGGTTCTTCACATGTCTACCATCTCGGGACGATTGACCGAGATCCTCCATGTGTCGATGCTTCCTCCCTGGCGTCTTTGAAGCAACCCGCTCCAAACCCAAGTCATTCGTTCCATCTCTGCTTATGCAACCTTGCCAAATGCCGATTGCCGAGGATTTTCTACCTCTATTGAACTAATATTAGGGAATTCACTAGGGCGGCGATCCCGATAGGGATTACCGACCTAGTGATTACTATGGCCACGGATTCATAGCTCTTAAGAGTACGTGAATTATAGTTTACGTAATCGGTAAATTAAATAGGTATATCTACTTTACGAGGGTAACTATAATCTATAGAGATAGGAAAAAGGGGGATAGAAGATATATATTACTTACTTTAAGAATTTAGAGCTTTTAAATATAATTAAAGTAATAAATTAAGGTTTATATAAATAATAAAGCCCTCTTAATATTAATTAGTATTATATTTAACGTAATATAGAATAGCTAGAGCTAGAGAAGTTAGGATCGATCCTATAAATAGTATATTTACTATACGTAAGCTTATCGATTATACTTTATAAGTAATTATAAGAGTACTATTTTACTTATAAGTACTTTAGGACTCTCGTAAAAGCTTAATAATAAGGAATTCCCCTATTACGTAATCTAGAGGAGTACTATCTATTATAAATATCTTAAGACTCTTACGCTTAAGATTATTACTTAAGCTATAGTATTAGCTATAAAACCTAATAAACGAAGCTTTATAGAATAATTAATCGGCTATAGTAAAGCTTTAATAGAATTAGCGATAATAAATTCTTTAGATTATAATAATAGCTCTATAATAGAGTAAGAGAGCGCTAAAAAGCTATAATAGGAGTTTAACGCTATCTTAAAGGACTTTAGTATAGGATACTTAATATAAAAGGTTAAGAAAGATCTCGATATCGACTTTATCGTAAATAGAGTAGAATTATAGTTCCTTAGATTACTAGATTCGGTATCTATTAATCTTAAAAGTATATAGATTATTAAAGTAATAAGCGTATATAGAATTATAAAAGGAGTTTACCTCTTAGAGGCGTTTATTAAGGACTTCTAAGGCTAGAGCGAAGAGGATTTTAACTTTTATAACTTAACGATCTCTCGAGCGCTAAAATTATATCTTATAGATCGCGGGATCCTTTTTCTTAGAATAATAAACGTTAAAACTTTAAAAAGGCTAATCTTAATACTATTATAGGAAGAGATACTTAATATTAATATACTAGAATCGAGTAACGCTAACCGGGTTTTACTACTCTAGAGAGTAGAGGAATAGCGAGAATAATAAGACGACGAATAGTAACCTATAAAGATACGTAATTCCCTTAAACCCGACTGAAT
>NW_003315032.1:1265775-1278722 GCF_000150825.1 Verticillium alfalfae VaMs.102
CCCACCTTTCGAGCGGATAGAGATTTTAGCTTTTTAATATAGCGGAATATCTTATTAATAATATATAAAAAGGAAGATTAAGAAAAACTAGATTCCCTTAAGATACGATACTTATCGAGTACGGGTCGCTAGGATATCGACTTAGAGGAGGGGAATTATATAACGCCCGACTAAGCCGTTACTAAGAAGCTCTAGGTAGAAGCCCCGTATATAACTAAATATAGAGTACGGACTAAAGGGATTATTTACGTAACTATAACTAGATTATAATACTTAAGGTAATCCTATTATTAACCTAACTATAATCTATAGTAATAGGATTACGATAGTACCTATAAGCTATCTAATATAGACTTACTATTTAACTAACTTAGGATAGGGAAATAGGTATAAAAGGATAAATATTCTTATATTTATAGATATACTCTTTCTTATAATAGTAATTAATCTAAGTCTTACTTTATATTTATTATAACGAGTACGTAACGCTTTACGATACTATATCGCCTTAGAGTCATAACCTAAGCTTCTACTAATAGTAACCCTAACCCCCTCTAATAGTGTTCCTCCTTTAGAAGCTACCAGGTCGTAATACTTCTTTATAGAATTATAGAGTTAGGCCTCTATTAATTTATAATTTATTAATAGTATTATAGGGAATACCTAAACGCTATTCTAATAGGCTATAATCTATATCTTTTATTAATAAAAGCTAGAGAGAGTTTTAGATTAATCGGAATATAGATTAATAATACCTTAAACCTTAGAGAGCTTACATTTATAGAAAAAGAGTAAATAGAGCTCTAGAGAGCTAGTTTCTACGTAAAGCCTACTTCTATCTTAAATATAGGGTTAAAGGGGGTATTTAATAGCTATATTATTAAAATTAGAATTAATAATTTTATAATTTTATAGAAAAGCTAAACTAATCGCTTAGAATAGGTAATTATAGGAATAAAAGATTTAGAGTAGTAATTCGTTATTTAAAGAGCTCGTAGCGTATATATAGCCTCTACTTATTAATTAGAGGTAGCTTTCGATTTCGCTATAACTTCCTAAACTAAGAACCTAGAGAGGGACGACTTTAAAAGGCTTAATAAATATATTTAATAATAGATCGATAATATAAATTATAGCCTAAATTATATATACCTTAATCTATTAACGGCCTAACTATATATATTTATTAACGGCTCCTTCGTAAATAATAAGGACTTTAGTTTATAGATCGGATTCGTTACCTTTCTTAGTAACGAACGTTCCTATAATTAAGAGAACGCTTTTATAGTACGTAGAAATATCCTTTATTAGTAATCTATTAAATATAAACGGGTTATACGTTTAGTTTTAGTTAGCGAAATCTATAAGATAATTAATAGCTTCGATATAATTTATATCCTTAAATAGACGCTTTATAAGATCTATAAACGCTTAGAATTACTACTCCTATAGATAATTATCTATATTAATAATTATTCGCTCTATTAATACTTAATTTAATTAAGTGCGATAATAGAGAAACGCTTAATAATAGATCTTATAGCGTTATAGTAAAGCTATAAAGAATATAAAATTAACGAAATCTAATAAATAATAAAAAGAGATAACCCTATAGATTTAATAATTAAAGGAGCTTTAAATTAAATATTAAAAGTATTAATAAGCTTTAATAAAATTATAATTAAGATTAAAGGATAAATTAAACGTTAAGAAAAGAATAATTAAAAGGTAAAAGTAATTAATATTAATAACGATTAACTATATTTTAAAAATAATTACTTTATAAATAGTAAAATAGTAAAGTAAGAGCTCGATAAAGCGATTAAGCCTTAGAGTTTAAGGACTCTAAGTCTAATTACTCTAGCGAATCCTATTAAAGGTAATTAAAGAACTATAGAGCTATGGCCTACTTAGCCGCTTTACGTTTAGTATTACTAAGACTATTTAAGTCTCTATTAAAGTCGTCGCCCCTTTTAGCTTCCTCCTCCTTAATAATTATTAATATACCCTTAACGATAGCGTATTATTTCTCTATATCCTATATCCTTTATTAGCTAATCGTATAATTAAATAATTATAGAAAAGAAAAGGGAAGAGAACTTATAGGCTTATTATTTTTATCCTAAATAATTAAAAACTTTATAGCGGGCTTAAACGCTTTAATTAAACTAAAGATAATAATTATTAAAGCTATAGATATTAAAAATAGAGATCGAGGAAGTTTATATTAACTTATAGGAGTACTTAGAGGTATATTTATAGTAACGGGAACCTTTAAGCTCTAAATCGTAATATATACTATTAGCGCTAATTTTAATTTACTTATTAATAAGATAAGACTTTAAGTACTTTAAATAAAGGACTTTATGAATATTACTATATATATATATTATATCCTAGATTAGTAGCTCTTACGATTAATACTAACCGGGTTCTTACGCTTCGCTACTCTCTTAGCGGGAGGGGTAATAAGTACGGGGGCTTTATGCTTAAGCGGTATTATCGAAGCTAGGAAGAGAGAAAGAGAGAGAGAGAGAGAGTAGTAAAAATAAGGATTTATTAATTATTAGAGCTCTTAAATAGTAGATTAAGTTAATTAATCTTAAAAATAGAAAATTATTATAAAGAAGAAGAAAGGTAAAAGGAATAGAGTCGCTAAATCTTATTAATTAAATATATAGATCTATAGAATATAGTATTTATTAAATTAATTAAATAAAATCTATTAATTTTATTTAAATAGTTTAATTTTATTATTCTCTTTTAAAAATAGTTTAATTTAATTATTCTATAGAAAACTAATAAAAAAAGTAATAATAATAGTATATTTACTTTCTATTAATGAAATTAATAATTTAGAGGTATTAAGAGTATATATTTAGCTATTCTAAGAGTATTATTTAAGTACTTATTATACTATTAAATTATTATTTATTTCCTTTATTAAAGGGCTTTAATTACTTATTCCTATTATTTAAATTATAATTTAATTTATTTCCTTAGAGAGCTATTTATAAATAATTCTATTACTCTTAAATATTAAAAGCTAAGAGTTTAACGCTTATTAGAATAAGGAGATTAAACTACGTTTTTCCTCTATTATATTTATTATTCTCTTATTATTAAGTATTAATATTAAAAACGGGAAAAGTAGATCTAATATATTAGAGATTAAAGATTAGAAATATACTAGAACGCTTATTAACCTTAATAATAGCTCCTAATATTAGTTCTTATAGCTATTCTATCTATAAAGAAAAGAGAGTTAGTATTAAACTAATATTAAGGAATTTACTAGGGCGGCGATCCCGATAGGGGATTACCGACCTAATAATTACTATAGCTACGGATTCATAGCTCTTAAGAGCACGTAAATTATAGCTTACGTAATCGGTAAATTAAATAGGTATATCTACTTTACGAGGGTAACTATAATCTATAGAGATAGGAAAAAGGGGGATAGAAGATATATATCACCTACCCTAAGAATTCAGAGCTCTCAGGCATAGCTAAAGTAATGAATCAGGGTTCACATAAGCAGTAAAGCCCTCTCAACAACCTCAGCAATTGACCAGTCTGCTTCTTGCTCCAACATGCTAGGACATTGCCAGCAAAGACGCCACCCAACAATATTTCCAACGCAATTGCGAATCGACATGGTGCAGGTTCTGACTTTGCCACGACAACTCAATTTTGAGAGAACCGTAGTTGAGTTGTGTTCGTGATAATTGTCTCGACCGTGACATTCAACACCCTTTTCACACACAGCTCTCGGCCCGTCTCGGACCGAGCACACACCCATGGGCGTTCTCGAAAAGATCGTCGTCGTGCATCGGCAGTCGGTCCAAGTAACGGCCTAACCCGCACATCAGCCGAGAAGCTTGGAACAGTGCTTTTAACCACAATTGAAGCTGGATTCCCCATGGGGCCCCGCGCCGTTGGAGGTAATACGACCGTAGGTGAGGGGTCAACAACCAAGTCGAGTCACGATCGACGACGCCCCTCCATCATGTTGGGTTCCTGGCCAGTGCCGGCTTCCCCGGGCGCCTCAACATGTTCCGGTGATGACCTCACGTGCAGTTGTCGTCCCCTCAGCCGACTGGCTTGCTCATTGGAGCGCGTCGAGTCCTGAGCTCGAAGTTGCGTCTGAATTTGGTCCGATGTGAAATGTGCCGGGCAATTTATAAACAGCGATTCAGCCAGCTCGCATTCCTTTGAGCATCTTCCCACTCAAGCACTACCGCTCAGCTGTCCTTGATACACTATGAAGTCCCTCGCGACATACGCCATCACGGCCCTTGCCGTGGGAGTTGTCGAGGCTGCTCTCGACATCATCCCTGGAGCCACATGGACTGCCGTACGTGTCTATCGAGTATGACAACCAAGCAGCTTGCTGAAATCATGTAGACAAATACCGGAGAGCATGTCCAGGCGCACGGACATGGATTGATGTCAGTTGTTCTCGGTGCCGGATCCTCCCAAGTTGATGGCGGAACTAACCAAGTGGCAGTGAGGTCGAAGGGACATACTACATGATTGGCGAGGACAAGACAGACGGGACCTACTTCCAAAATGTCAACTGCTACTCGTCTAAGGATCTGGTCGAGTGGTCGTACGAAGGCGCTCTGCTCTCTCGGACCACGGAGGCCGGCGACCTCGGACCCCAGCGCATCGTCGAGCGGCCTAAGGTCATCTTCAACGATGCTACCAATAAGTACGTGCTGTACTTGCACATTGACAGCCCCGACTACAAGGATGCGCGTGTTGGTGTCGCGACTGGCGACACCGTCTGCGGAAAGTACGAGTACATCGACAGCTTCAGACCTCTTGGCTTCCAGAGCCGTGACATGGGGCTGTTCAAGGATGATGATGGAAAGGGATACCTGCTCACTGAGGACGTAAGTTGCTCCCTTGCCTGCGTTGTTGCAACGTCTCACATCAAGACAGCGTGAGTTCGGCACTCGCATCATTGCCCTGACAGAAGACTACCTCAACGTGACTGAAGTCACGTTTGAGTGGGCCTATTTTGCGGAATCGCCTGCTATGCTCAAGAAGAACGGACACTATTTCATCTTTGGTTCCCATCTGACCGGCTGGAACCCGAATGACAACGTGAGTCTCGGCATCTTCATCCGCCCATACGACTGCGCTGACAATCCTCAAGGTGTACAGCTTTGCAACTTCACTTTCTGGTCCCTGGTCGGAATGGACCGAGTTTGCCCCTGTGGGATCCAAGACGTACCGCAGCCAGGTCAGCTACATCCAGCCTCTTGGTAATGGCGATGCCATTTACATCGGAGACCGTTGGGTTTCATCAAACCTCGCCGCCAGCACCTATATCTGGCTTCCTCTCAAAATCTCCGGCACTGATGTCAAGCTGGACTGGTACGACAGCTGGTCGCCCGACGTCTCTACCGGGACCTGGTCGGTTCGCGCTGGCAAGACGGACCTCGAAGGCGAGGATGCAGAACTGGCCAACGGCGCGAGAGTCGTGTCCTGCTCCGAATGCACCGGTGGTGAGGCCGCGGGGTATATCGGCGGCGACACGGGCGGCAAGGTCACGTTCCAGAACGTGCAGAGCGCCTCTGCCGGCGAGAAGACGCTTACGATCAAGTACAAGAACGGCGACGTCGCGCCCCGGCATGCTGAGGTTTCGGTCAATGGAGTTTCTCAGGCCATTGCCTTTATCTCGACGAGGCACCACTCGACCGAGACGGGCAGCAGCGCCGTCAACGTCGAGCTCAAGGAGGGCGCCAACGTTGTTGTCGTTTCTGCTGGCGAGTGGGGACCCGACGTCGACCAGCTGATTGTGCCGAATTGAGGTGATGGGATGTTTTAGGGGTTAGGTCGGCATCGTAGCACCCACCAGTGCGCGTGCGTGCACGTTTTGTCGTAGGCGATGCTATTGAGTCCTGCGTCGAGCTAGGACTGGCTGTCCTCTCAGCTACTCCACAGACCAAAGGAGAAGAAACGAATGAACAAGGATGATGATTTCGCAGCGTCGCAACGGTGTGGACATCCCGACACGTGAAGCGCCTATTTTGACAGATTACCCGCAGTGAAGAACCCAGCCATGTCTCACAAGCCCCTCATGTCAACGCTGTCAGGAACCAGGCCTAGATGCGCCGCCCCAGTAGCTGATCGAAAGGTGCGCTAAGCCCTGGGAAGACGGCCACCTTGAGGACATTGGGCTCTGTAGCGTGGCTATTCGCGGAGTCGGGACGCCAGGGGCCGACCGCTGTTAGCCCTCCCTGTCCCGACCGCCAGTCCAGGCCGATCCATATTGGGGTTGTCTCTCCAGGGGTTCCTCAGGGTCTGGGGTGCTGTTCCAGGGGTCCACGTTGCGAGGCAGCCTTTCTCCCCGCGGTTGGGTGGTGACAGGGGGGAAAGCAAAACGAGGGCTGAGATGCTATTGAATGCCAAGTGCACGGGAATGGCATCGCGGGCAAGTGGACGCTGCTAGAGCCCAGCTGACGACAAGCGAGAGGCCGACGATTCCGATGCGTCAGGGCAGATTTCGCTGGTGTATCGTGAGATTTACGAGAAGCGAATGTTTTTTCACCATGGTGCAAGCGAACTCGGGGTTTCCGTAAGGGGCGGCCAAAGGGCTGGATGCTATCACAGAAACGAGTTCAAATGGAGTATAAGATGCTCATGTGTCATGGCCCTCTGGCATGAACAGAAACATCTCCATCAACATAGACTTCTCCGCTGGCATCGAATTCCCTTTTTCACTCTCAAGCACATCTTTTTCAAACATGAAGTCCTTCATTGCTGCTTTCGGCCTCGTCGGCTTGGCCGTTGCTGGTCCTTGCAACAACAACTGCGGTCGTCAAGTCATCGGCACGGCGAGGAAGTCGCCCTCTCTTGAGGACCGCCAGGCTTTGTGCAGGGCTTTCCTGACGTCCACCACGACGGTTACTCCAGCGTGAGACTTCCGTGCCCAATACTAGACACCGTTCTGTTGACTAACAACCCCTTTAGGACGGCCACTGTCACGGCTGCCGTTGTCTACAACCGTAACGTCCATGGCGCTCGCGCCGAGCCTCCTACTTTAACCGGCGAGAAGCCCGCCTACGCCAGCAGCTGCCCCGACCTCACCTCCTACTGGAATGCTTGCCAGTGCTTTGATGGTTACGTTCCGACTACCGTCACTGTGACCGCCGCAACCCCGACCGAAACTGTGGCCGGTCCGATTTGCACCCAGGGTCTCGAGTACGCCGTTTACACCCCAGAGTACGACGACCCTCTCATCGAGAGACTGCGCGTTGAAGAGGAGACCATCTACACACCGGTGATCGCCAACCTCATCCAGGGTGTCGTCCCCGACTTCACCGGCGTCTCGCCTAAGATCGGCCCCGTCTACGGCGACTGGCAGCTGCCCCTCGTGGCGCCAGCCTACGGCCCCGACGTCGTGGGCGGCCCCGAGACCCAGCTCTCCCACACCATCATCGATCACCGCGGCTACATCAACCCCGCCACGACGGGCGACTACACCATCGTGATCCCATACATCGACAACTCCGTCTTTGTCTGGGTCGGCGCCAACGCCATCTCGGGCTTCACCTACGACACCGCTGTCCTCACGCGCCAGGAGGAGGAGCGCGTCTACCGCGCCTACAAGCTCACCGTCACCGACACGTCGGCGCCCGTCCCTTTCCGCCTGCTGTGGATCAACTATGGCGGGCCCGGCAGCCTCCTGTCGTACATCTATGACCCTGCCGGGAACGAGATCGCGGGCCCCAACGCCGAGAAGAATTCACAGGTCATTTCCAGCTGTTCCGGCGCTGGCGCCGTTTATGGGGCGCCTGGCCTGCTTGGGAGAGTGAGCAGGTTGCTGCCTGAAGGGATGTTGGGATGGCTTGCATTGATGACTGAAACGGCGCTGGCTTTGTTAGCTTTTTTTAATCGCTAGAAAAATGATATGATTGAACAATGCCAACATTTCATACCGAAGACACCGAACTGTGCCCTTGGGGCTCAATGGATTGGATATGCAGTTGGAGAGGTGAATCTGGCTACGTGTTCTGATAGTAAAGAGGGAGAGCAGCTTTCGGCGCTGGTCAAGAAGCTATCAGACTGCAATATGCACGGCAAAGATCGAATCAAGGGCACCAGAGCCTTGCCTTACCGAAGGAATGACCGAGAAGGGTCGTGAATATCTTTGAACTGAGTGAAAATACACCGTACCTATCATTCTGACATTGACAATATCGATACTCTTGGCAGTGTCTTAGACTAGACTTGTAGCTGATTATTGAATAGGGTTGCTGGCCTTGAAGACATTGCTCTTGGATACACACTCCTGTGTAAATGGTAGAAAATATGTAAAGAAGGTCCTTTGCCTACCCACCTTGAGTTAGGACCGAGGTAAGCAGTTTGAAGGGCATGTGTTGTATTGCTCCTCACCAGATTGGATAAGCGACTGGCCTGTTTCTCCGATGCTGCTGTAGGATAGGAAACATCATGCGCACCACTACCCTCCAAGTCTGGTTGAAATTCTGTGGATCCTTGAGGAAAGCGACAGTGTGTTCGTAACACAAACTGGTCGATGACTTGCAGGTGTGCAACTGCGCCACTTCCTGTGGACGACCATCGTGGAATCGTACTCCTTCGGTGAGACCTAAACGGTCAGGGAACCCAAGTATGCCAACCTGTGGTGGAATATAAAGCCCTGCGCACTTCTCTCAGTCCCGGTAGCACGGCGTGTCTGCTCTTCAGAACGCCCTTGCTTAAGAGTCTACAAGAGCCGAGCGGCTCGCATGCCTCCCACCTGTACCGTTGCTATGATGCATAAACTGGTAACCCTCACATTTGGCCCTTTCACTGGCATTGGCGGCTCAAGCTGTGTTCTTCGCAGGCCCATCCCTAATGCAAAAGCTTAATCTCTCTTCCACCATCCAGATTGAGTGGTCAACAGGCCTGCTTTCACCATTACCTGCACGTTACCAGCTTTTGGATCTCGGCTTTCTCGCGCTAGATTCTTCAAAAGATTGTACTCTCCACCAGCCCATTGTCTACAATCTCACCTATGGCTTTGGCAATCATTCGTGGAGTTGGGATCCGTCCCAGGAAAACACCAGTTTTCTCAGTGTCATCAGGAATGAAAGTCGGCGCACTGGTGACGATGCCTGGAGGGATTACCGACTTCAGGCCATCATTAAAAAGGAGGGTTCATCCGACAGCTTGGAAATATGGAGCCAAGCATATGAGATCGAGAGGTACCTGTTTGAAGAAGCTGGCGCGAGCACTGCGTTGCCAACAAAGGCACTGCTTCTGGCTGTCTCATTAGGCGTCATGCTCAGCCTACTCTTGTCATGAGACGAAGACATTGCGAAGGATTAAGACAATCTAAAGGACATCCTTAACGACAAGGAAACGAAAAGAATTGAAGAAGGAAATCAAACACATATGCATTTATCCGATCCTTGTCTCACAAACTGCGCCGAGCAACAATGACATCATGTCATCCGTGACGCGGCCAAGTCACGGAAGACACGGCTCGCCAGGGGTAACAGGTTACGTGCCACGATAATCATCGTCGTTGTATCGTCACTGTCTCTATCGGCTGCGCAAGAACAGTTCATATCACCTTAATGGATCATCTTCGACCTCCCGATAGTAACAACAACAACCCCGAGGATGATCCCCCACCACCATACGAGGAGGTTGCACCACCCAACTCGCCTCGACCAGGTCTCGCAACACAGGGCCTGCCGCGACCTCATTCATCGCATAATCCAGATCTACTGAACCCGAGCCCCAGCCAAAGCTCAGGCCCACAGCTTCCCTCGCGTCGACCCCGGAGCTCCAGCCATCTCTCCCCGTATCCAGGTCAAGCTGCTCAGGCTCAAAGGCCGGCGAGAACACCCCAACCAAATCGTCCCTCATCATCATATCCTGGCAACACCAATGTCGGACCGCCACCCATACCCCGCCAGTTCCCCCCAGCCTTCAATGTCTATCTCCAAGGGTTCAGCCGTACCATGATTCTCGCGGAAAACCAGGCCCAGCCCATCTACGCCCTGCGCGCCTACTCAGGCTTCGCCGGCGACGCCTCTCTCATCCTCCACTCTGGCCCAACAGAACGCCACCCCCCTCTCGCAACCCTCGACTTCGCCCCCTTCTCCCTCGGGATCGTCGTAACTCTGCCACCGTCACCCGTTCCCGGCGTTCCCTCGACTCTGTCTCTCGACCCCATTACCGGCTTCGCCCACGGTGGCTACTCCTTCACCATCGACGTCGGCACCTCAGTGTCCCGCCCCCCGGGCTCATCGGGACGCTGGCCCCTCGAAGAGTTCCAGTGGCGTCGTAGCCGGGGCGACGCCGTCGCGAGCCTTGGCGGCAGGGGCTACGGCTGGAAGCTCGTCAGGATGGCTGGCGGGCCTCCTCCCGGCGCTGACCAGCAGTGGAGGCGCGCCGGCTTGGCGGCGGGGGCCCACCGTGGGAGCGACGGCGCCGAGGTAGTTGCTGTGTGGAGCGAGATGGGATACAGCATGAGCAAGGCGCTGCGGTTTGCCTTTTTGGGGACGGGGTTGACGGGGCTTCTTGGGGAGAGGTGGGCCATCATGGCTGTCATGACGGCCATGGGGCTGTTTGAGCGGGAGAGGCGGTCGAGGCAGAGGCGGCGGTTCTGAGGGTTGGTAATGCTCTGGAGTTGGTGTTGCATTAGGCTCTTCAAGCGGACAAGGGGGTTTGTACAATACTTTCTTGTTCCTTTTCTTGGAAAGAATTTGGTCATGTACTCGTATGATCACATCCTAGTACAATGGCTGCTTTTCGAAAACTTTATCCCTTGATTGCCACGAACAGTCCACTCAGTTTTTCCGGGTTCCATCGAGTCTTCTTGTCCAGTCACAGCAATGTCGTGATCCCGCCCCGGAGTCCATGTTCGGGCCTCAATCACAGCTGGCCAGCCTTACCGCGCCTCCTAACGCAATATTGAGTGAACCTTAATGCCTCTCATGGCTTCAATCCTGTGTCTGAGCTAAATGTTCTTCCCATCCCTTCGCCTTGCCTTGCAGCCGATAAAACCGACCTAATACTTGTGTTCATAGGGTCGTCATCTGACTATGTGCACAGACACGGATGTTGCCATAGTTTGTTGAAGTATTTCCATATGGGACAAGATGGCGATGGACAAAAGTCCCCGATGTACTTTGCTGACATGGTCCGGATCGGCATCATCTGCTATCGGGCGTCCAACCCAGCCGCGTCGCTAATCTTACAGGCAAACCTTTTTCAGTCGCGCCGTCATCGACATTGAGGTTACTTTGTGTAAGCAGATGGCTTGCAGGCACGGCCTACTGGATGACAGGGGCTGCGCTAGGTGATACTTTGCGCCGCCCAGTCGGGTCGGCAGAAAGCTGGATCATTTACGAGTTCATCTTAAGAGACGTACCATGGTTACTTTTACTATGGTATTCCTCAGTCGGTGGGCCTTCCAATATGCACATCATTGTCGGATTCTTCAGTTGCCGGATCCAAGTAATGAACTCTTGAAATGTTATATACAACGGCAGGCTTTTTGCGCATCATGCATAGTATTGGCAATTCAGGCTTGAACATATGGCTGCCGGGCCTTGAAAAAGCTACATAGCGGCTGACAGGCAACCAACGAGAATATTCTACAAGCAGGCCCCATAATCTTGATGGACCCAAGTGATGACCCTGCTTCTTCCAAGCGTGACCCAGGTCTGGGAAGCCTAGCCAAACAGCTTGGACTGGGTCCGACATACTAGGCGATTGAAAACCTCCTACTGGGCCCTGCGTCCGTACAACGCAATTAGGAGATTCTGGATCGCAAGCAACGCCTCTCATCTGTGCGGCGCACCTCTCGAGCTCCGCCCAGCGTTAACGAGAGCGTGTGTTGATGTACAGCAGCTACTGATTAGTGCGTAGCATGTCGATCTCGGAGCAACTGAGATAGGCGCCAACCACCTACCAGGTAGCATGCACAAGGTTGTCTTCATCTTTATTTTCGCCGTGTCTGAGCTGGAGACTAGGGGCAGAAGGACCGAATCAAGCCATGAGTTCCTTTCGACCATCGTGAGCACTACATGTCCTTAGTTCGGCACTTGAGCAGATGTGTCCTGGTGTTATCAGCTGTGGGTTGCTCAGGAGTACCAAGCACCATGTGATTCGCGACAGCACGAGATTTTCTTAGCCAGCAACCACGCAGACCTCCCGGCTCATGATCTCGCCAGCTCAAATTTCGTGGACCGGCGCTAGATAAGCGTCCTCGAACAAGAGATAACAAAGGTGGCCGCGAGCAGGTCAACAGAGTTGAGTCCAGTGCTCTAGTCCGACGGTGTAGCGTCAAGATCTGAGGTCTCGCGAAGGCATCCCATGGCTCCAGTGAAGCATCGCAGAATGAACCCGTCCTTGTACCAGAGAGGAATGACACCAAAGTGACTAACAGCCATCGTTATTTCTCAAGCTGTTCTTCAGCATCACATCCAAGTATAAGAGGTCGTCCTCCAAGCCCATTCACTCGACTCCAGCTCCATCACTTCACTCCATCTTCTCTCCTCACACACTCGCTCAGCACCATTATCCTCGTCACCTACCTTAGTCTCAGCCTCCATCACCATGAAGTTCTCCGCCGCCCTCCTGCTCACGGCCGTGACGGCCACGCTGGCCGCGCCAGCCCCGGCCGACGCGCAAATCGCCCCCGTCGAGGCCCGCGAGGCCGCGCCCCGGGGGCGAACTGGGAACCACCACCGCGACCACTGCAGGAAGGGAGTGCACCACGACGCGCACCACGACCGGGGCCCGCAAGCGCTGCAACGACTACGACTACAGCTACAAGAAGAAGGGGACCGGTCACCTACACGTAACACCTACTTGCCAGGTGCACGACTGCGGGCACCGAATTGGAACGGCCGCTAACGGCTAACGACTAACTAACAAGGCCTACGGCTACAAGGGGGGCTACAAGGGGGAAA
>NW_003315032.1:1278822-1280051 GCF_000150825.1 Verticillium alfalfae VaMs.102
TCAAAGAAGGTGCTCCATCACTACTACGACAACCCCCGCCAGGGCCACCACGGTCACGACGTCCACAGGCATCCACGACAAGTGCCCCCCCCGAGTGCGACGACTGCAAGTACAAGTATCACCACTATGACTACTGCAACTCCTGCGAGTGGTGAGGCGCGACGCGTTCGAGTCCGTTCGGGCGAGGCGATCCGTTCTTCAAAGACGTATCCATTTTTTGAGAGACGACATGGTTTGCTGTGCCAGCGACAACAATGTCTGAGGGTGGCTCGTAATGTGTGTGGCGTGAGTGATGGGAGGTAGTCTAAAAGCGAAGGGGGAATCACTCGGTAATGAGGGCGCATGGAGTGCGAAGATTTACTAGATTGGGAACGTTCCTGTTTTCCTTGAGTCAGTCCTTACCTTTAATATATTCGTCGACGAGCAGATTCCCGGGCTTTGGTGAAGGGGAAGTGAGTAACCTCGTACTCATTTGAGGTTGCCTATTCGATATTTTTATTTCAGGTAAAAAAAAGAACAAGAAGAATGAACGCGAGAGACGTAATGGGCCTGAAGCCTTCCCTATTGCTCGAGCTGCTCATTAGTTGAGCCTGTGATAAAGCTCTTCGACATTACAGGTACGTCCGTCACATCCGCACACGAAGAATTCCAAAAGGACACGCGTGAGGATCAGCATTAATACAGCACCTACAAGCCGCCAATCCCCCTCAAGATAGACGTTTTCCCTCGTCCCCACAGTGGTATCACAATTCAAAGATAGACGCGCCATTCACCCCATAGTATACAGTCCCGTTCAAGCAGGTAGCTCAAACACAGGCTCATCCGACTTTTTCTCCTTCTTCTCCCCCAGCTGACTCGGCACCGGCGGCACCGGCGGCACATCCATCTCAGCGGCAAGGCTCTTCCCGTCGAGCTCAGTTCGCAGGGCCCACGGCGTTGCTGCCCGTGAATCTATTTCGGACACGGCCGTCGTCGGTGTCTGAGGTGCCTCGGACGGAGGCATCAGGCTGTCAGGGCGATCGCCCTTGGCCGACGCGTTGGCCTGGGCCTCATGTCGTTGACGTCTCCGTCTGGTGAAGAAGAAGAGGGCAAGCAGGGCGAGGAGGACGGCTGATCCAACGCCGACACCGACACCAATACCGATTCTCGCGGGCGTCGAAAGGCCGTTGTCTGTCGGCTCGGGCGTCTCGGTGCTGCAGGGGAGGTCTCAGCCGGTACATTTGTCGAGC
>NW_003315032.1:1280308-1282614 GCF_000150825.1 Verticillium alfalfae VaMs.102
CCGACCGACGTCGGCAGCTCAGCCACATTCACGAGACCGAGGACGCCGTGAAAGCAACGGTGCGATCCGTCTGCGGGCACCAGCACTGGTCCGCCTCGGTGAGGGCATCCTGGCGTCCGGACTGCTCGCAGGCGACCCACTGCTCGGATGTGCCGTTGCAGTAGGTCAGACCGACCCAGGGCGTGCCGTCAAAGGCGCCCTTGTCTGGACAGCTGCGGTGGTCGTAGGTCGGATCGCTGCAGCCGGCGAGATAGGTCACGCCGAATTGTTGGTTGTAGCAGGCGTTGCTCGTCAGGCACATGTCGCCCTGCTGGCAGCAAGAGACGCGGCCAAAGGCGTCGTTGCCACATGGAATCATCGAGTCGATGGCCTCCTGGCCTGGTGCCAAGTAGCAAGTGCCATTGCTGATGAAGGCGTCGCGGGACGCCATGGCGATGTTGGGTGTCGGTCTCAGCGACTGTGTGTCACAAGGCCTCGATGGGCTTTGGGGGGGGGATGTTTGTTGTGAGGAGGGAAAGCAGTGGTTTCAACAGCAAGGTGCCATCCAAGTGTGATCGTCCTGCGTCGTCGACGTGAGATGTGTGTTGTCGACCTGAGAGGAACAGTGAATGAGGCCTCAGGTGTCTACTGCTTGGCGTTCTGGAAGAGAGATGGGAAAAACCAAAGTGAAAGTTCACTGCCCCCTCGTTTGTCCCGCGCGAGGAGAGAAAAGGTCGCCCTCTTCAGGAATGGCAATGACGCTCCTCCCGCGCCTTCCCGCCCACGGCACCGCTACCCGCACGGCCTAGGGAGGCGCCCACGAAAATGGTTAAAGCGATCAGGCAAGACAAGACGAAGAAAATCAAAAGCCAAGGCCGGCCAAGGCAGGCAGCCCGCCGCCGTCCGCCGCAGTAAACCGTCGATAGTGTCTTGGAGTTCTGCTCTGGGGATCCTCCTGCTATGGCCCCCTGATCCCGTCTCTCCTCGGCGCGCCCGGTCATGTGGTTGGGTGAGGCTCTCCCCGTCTGTGGGGTTGGTCGACTGAATAGGGCAAACTGGGCGGGGACCCGGCGGCGGCGGGCTTCCGTGTTTGGCAATCTGTGCTCCCCTAGGGGCACCGAGAGGGGATCGCTTCCAGGGGCCTTGAGGGAGTCCAGGGGCCTTAGGTCGCTTCCACAGGCTTTAGGGGGGGCAGGACCCCTGTGGCGTGCGCTAGGGAATTAGCGACGGCGCCTGTGATGTCATTTCTCGTGATGCTGGGACCTCGGCATGGTAGGGCCGGAGGGCACGAGTAAGTCACGATCTCGTCTGCCGCGACAGGACAAGGGCATTATTGAGCCCGGCCAAATGATGCTCAATCAGGCCAGAAAGAGTTCGCGCTAGATGCCAGAGGATCGACCCTCATTGTACAGTGGTTTCGCCGCCTGCTCATGACGCCAAGGCCTTGCTTGGACGTACTCACGCAATTCACACCTCGATGCTGGCAGCGTACCCTTGGCCTAGATGACATGTACCCTTCGCCTAGATGAGATGTCGCCCAAGTTCACGACGCAAGATAACAAAGAGTGAGTAGAAAATTAAAATGGAGGGGTATCTTTTGCCAAGTGACTGCCGCCCTGATAAACACCACGAATGCTATGAGACCCCAGTTGCCCAAAATGCAGCATGCACCATTTTCCCCCCCATCTTTGACGAGCCCTGCCTCCACCCAAAAGCGCGCCTTGCAAAATAACCCGCTATCCACCCCAGCCGATCCGCCCAAGTGGGAAAATCTCGTATGGAGACTTGGCTGATCGACAGAGCTACAGAGCTCCACCTAGCCATCTCCAAATTCGTTCGCGGTGCTGCTCAAGAAGGCTTGCTGGAGCCAGTTAGTGTCTTTTTTCTCTCGGTGATGACCGAGTCCCAAGGGAACGCCGCCGCGATGTTTCTCCCGAGTTGGCCATCATCCAAGTACTTCTTCATCCCTGACGCCTCGGCCAGCGATTGTGTCGATCCCGACATGGTGACCGTGAACCATGCCCTCGCAGAGATAGCCCGCTGTTTCCCCCGTATTGCCGACCGGCGGTTGATCCCGTGCTTCGTGCAGCCGCACCACTCTTCAACCTTCCCAGCCTCCTCCACTATGCTAGACGCCAGGAATGTCGCTGTCAGAGTCGTCACTCGACTCGATATCAATAGGCGGGGGAAGAGGCCGCGCAGGCTTGGGGGGGCTGTCCTAGCCGCTCCCGCAGTTGAGCAGGCGAAGGATCATTGTGCGCCACGAACCCACCCCGCGCCCGCGACGGTGACGTATGGACCGTCGGGTCCTCCGTTGCCGCCGTCGC
>NW_003315032.1:1283030-1286875 GCF_000150825.1 Verticillium alfalfae VaMs.102
CTTCACTTCGTAGGCATGCTCTGCTTGCATGCGATCGTATAGTCGGCGCGTGCTCGTTCGTCAGCTGACCCAGGGCCCTTGAAGTTCACCAGACTCGTGTCGAAAGCCGGAATGGGGCGATCTGGTGGCAGATGATGGTGCGCCTCTTTGGACCTGCGTGTGCTGCTGTGAGCGTGGCGTGTGCTGGCTGTGTTGACGTGCCGGCACAGGCGTGAAGCCAGACGACGGAACCGGGACCGGGGTATGGGACTGGATAGGGCGCTGGGTGTGGGCCTGCACATCACTGCGGACGAGGGTCAAGTCTGTAGGGGGAGGGGGAGGTTTGCTAGCAGGCGTCAGGGGCCCTGGTATCAGCGTCGGCTTCCAGTGCAGAGGCTTGGCACTACCGGACGCAGCAGAGGGGAGCTTCGGCAGAGGTATAGGTGTCGTGGACATGGCGTGCTTGGGCGCGCCGTGGGTATGTTGGACAGGTTGGCGGTGCTGAGGCTCTTGCTGAGGTTGAGGTTGCTGCTGCGGCTGCGACATCTGATGATGGACGGCAGGTGGAGGACGCGGGTCGTTGGGTTCAGGACTGTAGCCTCCGCAGACGTTGTTGCCAGCATGATAGCCAACGCCGCCAGCTGTCGAAAAGGTGGCGCCACAGGCAGCGCACCGGCTCACGACTGGCGCTTTTGGCGGCTCTGTACATTTGAGCTTGGAGATGTGCTGTCAGGGAGTTAGGCATCGGGACACCTGGTGAGGCAGGGGGGGGGAAGAGACGGCGATGCTTACGTAGAGGTGGGCTGCCTTGTTGGTAAAGTGGCGGCCGCAAAGCGCACACCGATAGATACCGGGAACAGGAGCCGAATGTTGAATCTCCGTCTGCACGTTCGAGATGGCCGGGCGGATCCGTTCTCCGTGCTCAACAGAATCCGTCAACTCAAAGCCTAAGCGCTTGGTGGACGCCAGGGCATCGACCAGTTGTCGTGCGCCTATAGTGGCGAGACACTTGTAAAGACAAGCTGCCATGAAAGCGTCGCTGCCGTTGGAGACGAGCGCGGGCATGGCCCGTTCAATCTGCCCTGTACTGAGCTGTTGGGCGACTGCGGTGCCGAGGGCTGGTGCCACAAATGTGGCCAGCTGCTGGCGAAGCGTGTCTTTGCCTACAGCAGGAAGTTGTTCTGCTACCATGCGCATCTGTACGATTTGTTAACATGGACAGTAAAAGAGTAGCCAAGCAGCAGACGTACGATGAAGGTCGTGTGGTAATCGGAGCCCACGAGGGTCTTCTGCCAGTAGTCGCGAACGAGTCGCCGCAACACCTCAGCGGGGGCCTTGTCAAAGGCGTGGCCGAGGCTTGCACATTGCTCCTCAAACGACAGAAGTGTCGACGGGCTGCCGAGATCTCGACTGGGACGAGACGCGAGCTTTGTTCCAGAACTAGGTGCCTCGGGGGCAGAGGGGCCATGGGGACCGTTCGACTGTCCATTCAGAATCTGGCCACCATTCATCTGCGGCGAAGAAAAGGAGGTTGTAGCAGCAGGCTGGTCGTCGGGCATGGAGACGGCATCTTTTCGCTGCTCTGTGGTGGCGGAGGGCAGATCATGGCTACTGACGCGTGTGCCTTGCTCAGTCCCGGCCATCCCATGGTCACCGTCCACGTCAACGCCGTTCGAAGAGCTTGCGCCCCCCCCCTATCTCGGGTGGCATGGTAAACAGGGACGAAAATCCAGCAAGAGCTTGCCGTGCCGCTGTAGTCGATGGATAATCTCAATGGACGAGAGGAGGTCGCGACCTGGTGTGAGGGCGCGTCAGACGAGTGGGTCTACAGGGTCTCAACGCGGTAAGAGAGCCGTAGACGCGCCAAGTGGCACCTAAGTCAGTTGCATTTGACGGCAGCGCGTAGATTGAGTTCCGATGAATGCTTGACAGGTTAGTCTGCCCCGCGATGCCATGCGCCAAGGTATCGGAGGGTTTTTGGGGATCTAGAAGCACAAGCAGTATGGGCCAGACGAGTCTGATGGAGTGCGCGTAGCCGTCGATATCCTGAGACGATGTACGGAAGGAAGAATTGTGACGGGAGATACGAAAACGAAAAAGCTATAGAATGACTAATATTTAGGTGTGGGTCCAAATTAGCCTCTTGCTGGGTCAGGTCACATGTAGTAGCTTCGTCACCCAAAGGCGCCTCTCCTTGAGGCATCTATGTCGGCGATGAGGTGTACCCCGACAGGAAGAAGAAAATGCCGATAGCACCAGAATGTTGTGAGCCCAGGCAAGTGGCAAGAAAGCGATGGAGTGAGGGCGAAGTACATGGTTGGGGGCAAAAGTTTCGATACCCTCCGAGGTAGCGACCACCCCTACCTGTTGGGAGACGCTTGGACGGTACAAACAGTGACGTTCCTTTCCTTGCACAAAGTTCTACCACCTTAGTAAGGCTGGTCTACGAGCCAATGAGATGTAGACAAAATACTAGGGCAATTGATGGGAAAGTCATCAAATAATAGGCCCCCTGGTCAGCCCCTGTAAGCTGACCAGGCAGGTGTGGAGAGAGATGGGACTTGTCACAGCCGGGCCGGCAGGGACGTACCCTGAGGACCATTGTTGGCCATAACAGGAAGGCGGTCTGTTCTGACCACAAACCATTTATACCTTGAGTACCTAGGTATTACCTAGGTAAGGTGCTTTGCCTTAAGGTACCTCCCTTAAGGTACCTTGGGAGGTGCCTGGCCATCAACGTGCAAATGGGCTGGATCCTACAGTTCCTCGAAGATAAGATTGGATGCGATGATCAACAATCGTGCCTCCCTATGTACTACGACGTGGCCGCCTTCTCATGCCGAGAAGCGCAGTCAGGGGGGGGCTGCGCAGAGACGTCGCTTGTGTCTCTGAGCGATTGGTGTCGTGAAGCTTTACATATTCGTCACAACGGATACAAGGTGGCTCGTAACTCGGTCACTGCCGTACGAAAGACTGTATTCCAAGTGTCGGAACGTCCATTCCTACATACTTGTTTATCCTGTCCGTAGTGCTTGTATGTGAGGCCATGTTGGATGGCCTGCAATTAATCGCCAATCTTGTCCTGTTGTATCATGGACGACAATGATGCTGAAGCAACCGTTAAGGGTTTGCGGGACCCGATTCTCGCAGCCTGATTGACCAGCTCTGTACATTAGTTCCTGGGGGTTTCGTGTTCTCTGACATCAGGGCTGGCTTGATATTTTCGTCTACGCTAGTTTTAATGCTGTCGCGAGGCCCAGCGAGTGCATCTGTCTGCGTCTTTGAACGCATCTCATCTCTCAAAGCCAGGGTGATCGCAGCATACCGTACAGTGCCCTCTATGAATTCTGTTTCAAATGCAAAATCAACAACGAGAGGCGTATTTACGGGTTCGCCCCTCTGTCAAGTTTTTCATCGAGCACATGGCATGTCATAGTGCGAAAGTGGAGAATTCCTATTTACCAGAGAGAACGCGTCCATCAAAGTACAAAACTGGTGATAGGCCATGCAGCAAGGTAGAGCCCAGACTACCCCCAAAGATGCCGGGATCATGGCCGAAGCTTGAGCCGTGGCATGACGTATCCGCTGACCATTCCTCCGGGACCAGTAAAGTCGGATGCCTGTCTGACTCCCTGCCATCACAATATTGCTAAGCTTGCCAGCGAGCAACATACAATCCTTGAAACGAGTACAAAGCCAGAAAACTCCGATTCCATCGCCACTCCACAATTCAAGGACCAGTTCACTCATCTTCCCCAGTCGAATCAACGACACCGCTGTCCGCCTCCTTCGGGGCACGGTTCTCCTCCATCTGCTCCATCGTCTCGCGCAGGCTTAACGAAGAAACACCAAACTGCGAAGCAGCC
>NW_003315032.1:1287033-1288666 GCF_000150825.1 Verticillium alfalfae VaMs.102
CAGGTAAGCCCTCGACCGTCTGGTCCGGTGCGAGCAGCCTCCAAAAGGCTGTCGCCACGGCCTCGGGGTCCCTGTCGAGGCGGGCCGCGTACCCGCTGAGCAGCCAGGGCAGCGGCATGGACCAGTCGGCGCGGGCCACGATCTCGGGGTAGCGCAGGCCGCGCCACTCGGGGCGGCTGACGGGCGACGGTCCCGGCTCGCCCTAGAAGTCGTTGACGCGTCGGATGCCGAGGTTGACGCGCAGGCAGTTGCGGATCACCTGGTTGCGGAGGTTGATGATGTACTGCCAGCGCGCGATCCAGGCCTGGTGCCGACGCCATGTGCCCCAGCCGCGCTGCCGCTCGGCCGTCGTCGTTGCGAGGAGCTTGCGCGCCGCCGTCTGGCGGGTGTCCATGGCGTTCTGGAAGCGGAGCACCCAGTCGCGGAAGGCATTGGGGTTGGCGGGCAGGTAGAGTTGGAAGGCGTTGACGAGGCCGTCGAGGCGCAGGAGGGCCTGCAATTCCTGCTCAGGTGTCCACGGGTGGAGAATGGACCGCGGGAGCTCATCCCAGGACGAGAAGATAGCGCAGACGAACTCGTCGCAGCGATTCCATGAGGGATTGTCAGGCTGGTCGGGCCAGAAATGGGTGGCAGTGTACGGGAGGAACTCCGGGGGGAGGCCTGCGGGGTCCGTGTAGCACCATGTAGGATGGTCGATAAGAGACATGCCGACGAAGTCTGTCGCCATTTCTGTGGTTCCCGAGGGGACACTTCTGCTTGCTGTGTGGCTTCTCAGCATGAATTGGTCCTATGGCGGGCGTACAGCGACGTTGATAAGTACTAACATGTAATGTATAACTGCGGTCGAGGACCTTCAGGTAAAGTAGACCAATGTGATGTTGTCTAGTGATGGGGACTGAGAGACTGGTGTCTCTTACGTAAATGACAAGGACACCGATGATGGTCTTTAAAGGGCTGTCTCAAGGGAAGCAGAGATCTCGAGGCAAAGGAAACCCCAGGTTCTTTTTTCGAAGATTGTGTTCAGAGCAGAAGAGAGTGACAGGTGTGCGCAACCGAGGAAGGATGCCCGGAGATCCGGACCTTTTTATGTACAATCCCGGCCCCTGCCATGCCCCGGCCGCCCCAGCCGGAGCGTCGACAGCCTGGCCCGGCTGGCGCCCTTCTACAAAACACTTTCCTTTCTCCGATGGCCGTTGCTGCAATGATCTTGCACTGGTTGCAACGATAACGTATCACACTAACTCGAAACTAATCCTACGTCTGTGCGAGCCACTCAAAGACGGATTCTGCGATACCCAAGCGCTTATACTGGTCACGTACAGCGTCATGAGTTCGCGACAAAGGGATGGTCATCACAGGTCATGCTTGATGTTATCATAGGCCCAAAGAAGCCAGGTCTACCTGTCATTGGTGCAACATATGTAGTGAGTAGTTGTGCGGATGTATTGCTTCAGGCCTTTCGACTTGATCTCACCGTTCTCGCTATCGGACAATCCACATTGACGGCCATGCCAGAGAATTTACTGGACACTCAGGATCTCGTCATGGCCACTTCAAACCACCTCGTCTGACTGGGAGGCTCTCACTGTCATAGACGGCTACGTGAAAATGGAGACCGAGCATCAGGGGCAGA
>NW_003315032.1:1289026-1292239 GCF_000150825.1 Verticillium alfalfae VaMs.102
TGCCCCTTGACGTTGGCCAATGTGCTTTGGTCCCAGTGAAATCTCACACGCGCGACACGAGCAGGTGGTCTTGGTGCCCATCCCCGCCATGGCGTCCTCGAGTAGCATGGCGGCGTGCATGTACTGTCTGCAGCGTTCCTCACCTGGAACAACAGTGCGTCCTGCATGTGGCCGGAGAACTCGGATTTGATGACGGCTTCGAGGCTCTTGCGGAACTTCTGTTCGTAGGCGTAGGCGATGGCACGGATCTGGTTATCGTTGCGTGTGCTGAGAATGCTGCAGACGACCAGCTCATCGGTGCCCATCTTGCCTTCGGTCGCGCGATAAATATCCATGACATCCTGGTCGACCTGTTGCGGCACTACGGGAACCGAATCCTCAGCCCGGTTGGCGGCGAGGACAATCTCGAAGTGGCGCTTCGTCTTCATCGACAGGTCATTCGCGACATCCTTCTCCATGCTGCGGTGGAACGTGCTCCAGTAGCAGTTCTTGATAGCCTTCAGATCGGCGTTGGAGCGGCCGAGGAGGACGTCGTTGAGAACGACTTCCTTGGTGCCAAGCCCATCGACGGCGGAACGAATGTCGAAAGCGTCCGTCAGCAGAGGACCGCGTACGATGGCAATCAGACCCTTTTCGAACCAGCCGCTCGTCTCCGACTTGATGTCAGCCTCGAGGCTGCGATTCTTGAATTGGCGAGAGAAGGACGTCTTGATGGCGTCGATCTGAAGGGGATCCTTGGTGGCGAGGCTGCGAATGAGGGCCTTTTCGTCGGTGCCGAAGCCTTTCATGGCCTGACGTGCCGCAGCAGCGTCATGTGAAGCATCCCACTGGATGATCTGAGGGGCGCCGTAGCCGATGGACGGTGCCGTGGGGGGGCCGCTGTGATGTTGGGGAGGGGGTGCGCCGTACTGTCCTGGAGGGGGCGCGCCGTATTGTCCTGGAGGGGGCGCGCCGTACTGTTGATGCTGGGGTGGCGGGGCGCCGTACTGGCCGGGGGGCGGGGCGCCGTACTGGCCAGGAGGAGGCCCTGGTGGTGCTCCGTACTGGCCAGGGGGCGGTCCTGGTGGTGCACCATACTGGCCCGGAGGCGGTGCGCCGTATTGACCGGGCGGGGGACCGGGGGGCGCGCCATACTGGCCTGGCGGAGGGTGTTGAGGGTAGCCCTGAGGGGGATACTGCTGACCGTAGCCACCTTGCTGCGGGGGGTACTGTTGGCCGTAGCCTTGATCTGGAAGCTGTCAGGATCCATCCGTGTCAGTGCAGCGACTGGAGAAAAAACGTACGGCCGCCGTAGCCAGGATACCCAGACATGATCTGATGGGGTGTCGCAGTGTCGGATGATTCTCGTCGTGGGAGCTTCGGGGCAGGATTTCAGGCGGGAGCAGCGGAATGCGGGGGGAGACTTGAAGCTCGGGCTGATGCGGTCAGCTCGGATGGAGGGGTCGTCGGGTTTATAGATGTGTGTGGTCGGTCGGAGTGGAGGGGCAAATCGCGACGCGAGCTTACGCCGCACGAAGAGGCAGTGAAAGCAGCTTAGGGTGACGAGGGGTACGAGGACAAGAGGCGGAATGCGAGATTGGGAATGTGGTCAAGTGATGGTTAGGCTGAACCAGCAGTGGCTTAGACCGAGCGGCGTGGAGTGCGCCGAGCCGTGCTAATAGTTCAGGCAGGAGGTCTTTTGTTGGGTTCGCCTGCCCTGAGCTGTCCATGAAGGTGCCTGCCCAAGGTGCCTGCCCAGGATGGTGCCTGCCCTACAGAGGTGTGTAGCGAAGAGTGGTGTCACTGGCGCAGTGGCACAACGTCATCGTCAGTGGCACAGGCGCTCTCTCGACACTGTCTGTCCTGTCAGTGTCCTCCCAGCCAAGACTCCCTATAAAGTGCACCGCCTCGCGATCAACCCCATCAACAGGGCCACACGTCTCAACAGGCCACACGTCTCGACCTGGTGCCCTGTGCCACCCACTCGAGCGGGAGGACGAGAGGCGTGACGGACGAAGCTCATCGAAGCTCACCAAGCAAATGCTTTGCATAAGCAGGTGAGAGCTTGTCATGCTCGACAAAAAGTCTGTCGTCATTTTGCGAAGCCACATGTGCCCCATAAGTTCTGCCTGTTGGCGTAGTACAGCCACACCTCAGCCTCTTGGACACGACTGATAAGTTCACTACTTGAAGACGCTGTCTCGAAGACTTCACATGCACATGCAAATATCTTCAACACTAAACCAGAAAGCCATGCCATGGTTTCACGGCCTTGAGGCGTTTTCTTCTTCTGCATTTTGGACGAACATGTGTTCGGTCGCGCCAATGGGAGACCAGTTCCTGGTGGCTGGAAATGCAAGTGGCTGGTAAGACAGGCAGGGCCACCACGGTCCACCCACGTCGTCCTGGCCAATTGTGTGGCCTGATGGCCCCCCAACCCCTGCAACCCGCCGTGTCGCGCGTCCAGATGCGCACCAGACGTGCAGCGGCTGCAACCCCGCCAAATCTCTCCCAACCACCACATTTATGACCCTATCGTGAACATGCGATTCTCGCCAGCCATCTTCAATTCTGCCAAAGAGTGCCCACCCCGGCATCCATACATTAACATCATGGCAGCCTTTGACTCGGTTCCTGCGACCTTTCCACTTTTTGTCTGGACTCTCGCGCACGACAGCGATTTTGCGACTGACGATCCTCCCACGTCTCTTTTCCATCTGAGATCCTGAGTCTTGAAGTCGCGTGCCCCGCCCCCACTTGCAACAGTCTGTCTGCATCACCACCCCGTCAAGATGCGCCTGACACACTCTCTTCTCCTGAGCTTCTCGGTGCGGGCCATCGCTCAGCCCGTCGTCAACGGCATGCGCGCCAGGGCAGATGACCCCAAGGCCACCTGGGCCGTCGTCAATGTCGACGGTAGCAACGGTGATGGCGACTGCGACGACTGCGATTCGGCCACTGTCACCGTCACGAAGGCGCCGAAGCCTACAACCGTCACCTACCGCGTGACCGATACTGTCGTCCGCGTCTCCTCGGTGCCCGTCATCTCGATCGTGCCTGTCGAAGGCAAGCCTGACAAATCCCCGGTCACTGTGACCGTGTACGGGCCAACGACGACGACTTTGACAACCTCCTCGACTTCGACGAGCGCGACATCGACCTCCACATCGATGACAACATCAGTAACAACGCCGACAACTGCACCGTTGACTTCGACCTCTGCATCCACGACGA
>NW_003315032.1:1292492-1294121 GCF_000150825.1 Verticillium alfalfae VaMs.102
CAACCTGAGCCCACACCTTCTACTACGCCTTCAGTGCCTCTGCCTGACCCTGCATCGACCACCACCATCTCCACCTCCACCTCCACGGCCGCCGCCGCCCTCCCATCTGGGCGCCCGAGCCCGAGCTGCCTTCTTCGGCACCGGTCTGGTCTCCTGAGCCTGCGCCGACCACATCTCTTCCTGCCGGATGGGAGCCGACGTCCATACCTGCGCCCTCCAACTCTGCACCTGTTATTGGCGCGCCAGGGCCTTCGCCCGTGTCTTCCTCGATTGAGGTATCCTCGGCCCTGCCCTCTGCCAATGCCTCACAGCCATCTGTGCCTGTGTGGTCAGCACCCAGCGCCGTGCCCTCAGAGTCTGTCAGCTCAGCGGAGTCCACGAGCTGGGCGCCGACGCCTACGACTCTCGTCACTCTCATCTCAAGCATCACGGAGGCTCCTGTGCCGGAGTCGACAACTCACACTCCCGACGATGGGCTCTGGTACAGCGCCAAGTACCCACCGCACCACAATGGCACCGAGGGTCGCTTCTGGAAGTAAGCTGCGGGTCGGCAGCAGCAAATTGTACAGTGTACGACGAGGCACGTTTTCTTTTCTATGTTTCTTGCATTTCAGCGCGGCGCATTTGGTTTTTGGATTTCACGTTGTACAAGTCCCACGGATCGCAGAGAGAAGGATGTCACAAATAATGGTCATAGAAGTAGGAAGTGGAAATGAACGCATCACGAGGAGGGAACATGTCCATGGCACCGACCAAGAGCTGGAGCGGATCATGCCGTGTAAGGGGAGGCCATAATGCATAATAGACAGAACAATACGAACAATGCGAAGAAAATCATCCATCCCCCTCCCCCCCCCCCCGGACCACCCTGTGACGAGCCCGTAGTGGACAGATTTCTCGGGAGCTAGGCTGAAGACGTTTTGTACGACATGTCTCCCCATACCGACCGACCGCAGGCATCGCGCATGCCCTGCTTCTGGCTGGCCGGGCTGGAAGGTGGATGAGCGAGACAATGAATGGGAATTCTCAGGCGGGCGCGCCACGGGCCACGGCTTTGTGGTGTGGTCTATTCTACTGACAAAGGACCGGCACCAGACACCGGCACCAGACACCGGAACTGTAGATTGGTGGCGCCAACAGCAACCTCCAGGTTGACGTCTACTACTTAGGAGACATGTTATATCGGATGCGAAGGACCCAAATCGAGTCACGATGCGATTGACACGCTCGTCTGCGTCTCTACGAACCACGCAACATTTCCGCAACACCCCAGCCCACCGATCTTCGAAAGGTAGCTCCGCGACAGGTCGCCCGTACACATGGCACACGACGAGACCTCGGGTGCGCGTCAGCCAGGCGTTTCCACGAGCGAGCACAGTCTCACAAGCCGGACAGACGCGCCTGCCTTCCTGTCGGATGCCAACGCCACGGCCATCGCCATCGCCCTCCCCATCGCGACTCTTTTCGGTCTCGTTCTCACAGCGGGCCTGATCTGGTTCATTCTGCGCCGCAGAGCCAGACGCCGGGCTCTGGCGAAAGCAAAGGAGGAGCAGGCCAAGGGCTTTGAGCTGCGGACGTCACGCAGGTCAGGGTCCGGGCCGGCGGTACGGGCGGGCGGTTTGGGACGGG
>NW_003315032.1:1294779-1298745 GCF_000150825.1 Verticillium alfalfae VaMs.102
CCACGACACAACCAACATGAAGACGTCGACACTTTTCAGCCTGCTTCTTGCCCTGTTGGTCGCCGTAGCCTCGTCTTCGCCGAGGTCAGAAAACGCAAACAGTCACGCATCAACACGGCGAGATCTCACCAGCGACGCCCAGCTCCACACACAGCCGCATCGATCATCACCAGCACCGCCACCGCCGGCTCTCCCCTTGACGCGCCGTCAACAATCTCCCGGCGCCGCCTGCTCATCGGAAGGACAGTGGAACTGCCTCACGCGCCAGTGGCAGCGCTGTGCCAGCGGACAGTGGAGCATCGTCATGGACCTGGCCGAGGGCACGGCGTGCGCGCCCGCCGGCTTGTCGGACGAGTTCCACGTCGATCACGAGGGCGGCGGGGGCCGGAGCACCAGCAGCGCGGCGCCGAGCAAGGGAGTGCCGGGGCCGAGCACGGCGGCAGGACGAGGCGTGTCGGTGCTGCACGGGGTCACGGGTGTCTGCGTTGGGTTTGCCGTCTGGGTCGAGGCGAGGGCGTGGATCTGACGGCGGTTCTGGGTTCTGGGACTTTTTTTCGGAGAACCTGGTGTTGCTCGAGCACGGGATTCTGGTTCTGGGCGCTTTGTGGACCGAGGATGATCTTTTGTCTGGAGCATAACGCATGAGGTTACATCGCCCTGGCGCATATGGGATTTCCATCGCCAAAAGTGGTTCATATCATGGAGAGCGTGTGTGTTTCTTGCTGGTATGCATGTGACCTGACACTGCACTGATTTCAGCAGGATTCATCTGCAAGTCAGGCCATCTGCAAGCCGGGCTTGCGAGCGAGGCTTGCATAAGATTGTTTCAAAGCCAGCAAAGAGGGTTTGGCGAGAAGTCAAAATACACAGCCAGACGCGCCTGCGCCATGATGGCTGACTTTCGACTCCAACACTCCCAACGTGACATCGTGGCTTTCCTGCAGGTCATCGCGACCCTGTCTGTGTTCAAGCACATGCCAGATCGTCCCATCGAGGCTGAATGGCGCCCGAGCACTTCGCTGCATGCCCCCCCCTTCTGCGATCAAACACTGACATTGTCGGAGATCTTCCCCAGGACAGTATGCAGATCGTAGGGCAGTCCTTCGAGAAGACATGTGATACTTGGAGAGCTTCCTTTCTCAGAGAAGCTCTCGTCGCAAGAAGAAACGTCGTGGCTTTTCGGTCCCTGCAACGCACCGCAACCCTCGAGGACCCCATGTGCCAGCTGTGAGGACTGATGATCATGACAAATTGGCGGCAGCAAGGGACAGGCAAGGACCGAGCATGGTCGTATGTCAACATGTGCCCTCTCTATCGTCTCGTTCGTCCAGCCCAGGCCAGGCCCGTATGGACACTGACAGACAGCGCAGGCGACACCCTCAGACCCCTCGTCTGAAGAACCGAGAGGTAAAAAAGCACAAGCGCATCCATCCCCACCAGGCCTCGGTTCGGTTTCGTCTGGTCTCGCCGTCCGGATCGGCGTCGCATCCCGGAGCGGCGGGGCCATCTCTAAGTAACCATGGGAAGAGGCAGCTGTCCATCAGGTTGGGGCGGCCAGAAACTTGTGCTTCTGAATAAGCCAAGCAGGCAAGCTTCCAGGAGTAGGTAGTAGCACCCAGGCATTCCGGGAAACGAAAAAAAAAAAAAAATACCTTCCTTGGTCGTGAAATTTCCGAGCCGCAGCCTCCGCGCCCCTGTTCCCCCCCTCACGCAGCAGTTCCCGTCACCAAGCCAGGCAGGAGAGACACACTGCCGAGATGTGATCTCTCCGAGCCCGGACGGCCTGAGTATGCCGACGGGAAGGTGGCTCCGGTGCAGGGGGGGGGGGAGGTGAAGTGTTCATTACAAGAAGTTGATGAAGGCAGATTGTGATGCGCTTTGGCTTTCACTGAACTGGGCCGACGCCTGGTGCAGGGACCAGGAGGTCCTTTGGATGACTGGGGGAGGGGAGCCCAAAGGGGAGCCAGGCCTGGTGACTTCAAGAAATGTCCTCTGTGGTTGGACCCCTGGGGGCGGGGATGAAACGGCGCCGCGGCCCCTGACATTTGCCCCACCGGGCTGTCGCTTCTCAAGCTGCAGGCCGCTTTTCAGGGAATTGTATATCGTAGGATAGGTAAGGTAGGTAGGGTAGGGGGAGAATGGTTGGTGATGAGGCCGGTAGTGTTGAAACGGGGAAACATCCGCAGACGGAAGGGCTGAGCCAACGGAGGTCATGGCTTGCGATTTGTGCCAGGCTGATGAGGATGGCCAGGCTGATGAGAGGAACACATGGCTTGGATGGTTCGACAACTGGCGCAGGCACAGACGCCAGGCCCTTTTGATCCTGGCCAAGTTGACTGCCCAGATGGGCCAGTCCTCGACTCGAGGCACAAAAGGATGACAGCGTCGTACCGCCGACAGCAGCTAGCGCAGGTACCTTAGGCGAGGCCAGGCGCTGTGCACGTACAGGTGGTGAGCACCGAGCTGCCTCAGTCAGCCCAGCCCAGTCTCGCTATGTCCTGCCCCCCGTCAGCCAACCAACCGTCTGATGATACCGTGCCGCCCGTGGCATGACATGACTGATGTCTGTTGACATTCGCGTGTGTGCCGGCTGGCAAGGTACAACAAGTAAGACAGGTAGGTAATAAAGGCAGGTAATTAACCCCAACCTGATGCATGCGATGACCAGGCGCCAGGGGGGGACTCGTGATCCTCATATGAATGGGAGCATCTGCCCTTCTCTGTTGACGAATCTCGCGAGAAAAGACTTTCTGTCCTCCTTTCTCCTCGGCTGGGCGGTTCTCTTCCGTTGCGCAGCGTCTGTCTTGCTTCTTTTCGCCGTCACTCTTTCTCTGTCCCGCGCTGCCATTTTGGCATGGTCAGGCTTGTCGTCCTTTCTGCCACCTAGTCTTGGGTCTTTGCTGTGAGCACACCTGTTGCACCTGTCTGCCTCGCCTCCAGCATCCAACGGTACCGTGGATTTATTGTTGTTGCATCTTGGCCTCGAGGCCCCCAAATCCGTCGTCATCCCAACTACTGGCTCCGACAGCCACACAGCTCCTGCGCATCGCCCCCCTCCGAAAAGACGAAAATAAACATACACGCCGAACAACACAACACAGCTTTCTCCTCGAACCGTCAGCCGCCGAGGCCAATTGAAACACGACCCCTTCCGCCACCCACGACGTAAGGGCAAGGCACCCCGTCTTCCAGGCTCGGATCGGGAAGCGAACCGGTTGTTTGAAGACAGGGAACATCGTCGACATCTCATGCAGACAGTGCTTCCAAATACTTTCGGGCAGCCCTCAAGCGTGTGTGGGTGTGTGGGTGTGAAGAAACGGTGCATTGAGATTGAGGCATCTCTCCTGTTGATTTAGTCTCAGCGTCTGCTGTCTCGCCTTGTCTCTGTCTGCCTCGAGGCGCTGGACGGGTTCCAACAGCATCTCCCGCCTGCACACGGCTTTCGTTCTACGCAGAAGCAGAAGCAGAAGCAGGCGGAGTACAGGCGCCTGAGCGCTAATTTCCAAGGGACCCTGACCTCAAACACGACCGAGCCCTCCTTCCGCCCCCCCCCTCTCACCCCCCGCCCCTAACAAAACTAAGTAGCTCCAATGTGGGACCGGCTGAGGCCCAACGCGGCGGGCGCAACCGTTGGAGGAGCAGGCGCAGAAGCCGCACCAGAAGCAGGAGCAGGAGCAGGAGCAGGAGCACCAGGTGCAGGTGCCCCTCAAAAGATGACGATGGCGCCTGCCCGACAAGGCCGTGACGTCTCGCCTTTTGCCTTCCCCTACGACAACACATCAACCGGTGTCACCACAACCATCACCGCCAACGCCCACTGGACCGACGACTTTCACGCCACCAAGACCAAGACGAAGAAGACGCGGCCTGGCGACGCGAGCCCGAGTCTTTCTTGTGATTCTTTTTTTTTTTGTTTTTTTTGTTTTTTTTTTTTTTTTTTTTTTTTTTTTTTTTTTTTTTTTTTTT
>NW_003315032.1:1299346-1325767 GCF_000150825.1 Verticillium alfalfae VaMs.102
CGATGCGTACGTTGCTCCCTCCGTCTGCCGCTTCACGGTGACCCCCCTTCATGCTCCGCCTGCTCCCTTGTCGGCCCGTTCTTTCCAGGCCTTCTGTGTGTGCTGACAGCGAGCCCCCAGCCGCCTCAGCGGCGACGATGACAATGTCTCACCCATCGAGGAGGCCCCCGTCATGTCCCAGCTAGACATCGCCAAGCAGCATCACCGACGATTTCTCGAGGACCACCAGCGAAAGCAGCAGCAACAGCAGGAGCTCGAGAAGGGCCAGCGCCAACCACAGCAAGCCTCGCCCTCACCGCACCAGCGGAGCCAGATTCCCATGATGCGCCGCGACCGCCGCAAGCAGCAGGACAACGCGGCAAGCCAACTTCGCGAGACCCGGCCCAAGGAGCTGCTTCACGGTCAGCCCAGTCAAACCACCAGATGGGACGATCAAACCGGAAAGCCCATCCACGACGGCAGCCCGAGCCACCAACCCCACCAGCAGCTGCCGCCTGCGGCCACCCAACGGAACCCCATGAAGGCCTTTGGCGACCGCGTCCGGAAGATGAGGCCCGCCATGGGTGACGGCAACAGCGCCAAGCCCGCCATCTCAGCCCCCATCACGGCGCCCATGTCCATCGACGAACGCCCCGGCTGGCGTGGTGCAAGCGGCCGCCAGACCTTTGTGCAGTCGGTGCAGGACACGCCGCAGGTCGCGCCCATTCACATCCCTCGGAAGAGTAGCAAGAGGGCCGCAACCCAAGTCGCTCGTGCCGGCGGCGTCACCTCTCCTTTATCGCCCATCAGCCCCTCCTCCGAGTCTGAAACGTCAGCCGCTGCCACGACGCCCACGGGCCCCCGAGTCGCGCCCATGAGCCTGGACCGTCCGCTGCCCACGCCGCCGCCGCCGGCCGCACAAGAGACGGCATTGTCGTATCTTACCCCTCCAACTTCCGAAGGTGCTGTACAGCCCCCGATTCATGCGATGCCCACTCTGGGCGACCAAGCAGCCGACGCCAACCAACAACCCGGCTCCCTGCCCTTGACCCCTAATCGCGGGCCTCCCACCAAGGCCATTCGTAGAAAACCACCACCGACGAACCCTCTCGGCCTCAATCCTCACAACGCGCACGCCCCGCACGCTTCATTTTCGTCCAGTGTCTACTCGACTCAACTTCTGCCGGACGCCGCCGAGGACCCGTCACCCCAGCCTGCTGCGACGACATCCGACGATTGGGTGCAGCCCCCTTCGAGATTTAGTGTCACGACGTTTGCGACATCAGTCAACGCAGGCTCCCCTCGCACCTCTTCCGACGCCGATCTTCCCTCCCCTGCCGACGCCCCCTCGTCATGGATCGCGACGACCTCTGCGAAAGAGCCACGAAAGCCCCGCATCAACGCCGACGAACCCTTCAAAATCTCCATGTCTTCAGCCTACACCACGAGCCCCGACCCTGCGTCGCCTTCGCTCACGACTGCCCGCCAGAAGCTTCCCAGCCAGGTCGATCGCCCGGCGCCGCGCAGCAGTGTCAATTCCGGTATCTACAACGCGACCAACGGCCGTCCCGAGTCCATTCTGTCCTTGAGCAAAGCGCTGCCGCCGGCGCCACCCGAGCTCTCATCTGTGAACGATCGCGTCGGCCACCTCAATGCGCGCCTCAGCTCCCTGGGCAACCGCCGCATCAACATCAACATGGCCATCAAGCAAATGACGGAGCTCATGCCCACCGACAACCTACTCGCGAGCGAGGCCGTCTTGCGCAAGCGCGAAGCCGAGAAGCGCAAGGTCCGAGGCGCTCAAGGTCGAGCTTGCCGACGTGCAACGCCGAGGAGTATGAGCTTCGGTCTGAAAGCTGCCCCGCGCGTACAAGCGACTCGACAAGGACGCCGAAGTATGAAGCCCCACGACGCTGTTGGGTGAGAAAGGGTCCCCGGGGTGAACGGGTGTGCATGTGAAAATACTGGCAGCGCAAACAGTTGCGTATCTGCCGCAGGGATAGGCTTGTGAGAACTTCGTGTGCGGTTTCAGATGGTTGTCTTTAGGAATGGGATGCAGAGCATGGCGTTTCCCGGAAGCAGAGGGTGGGTGATGGGTCTTTTACTGTATTTCTTCTTCACAAAACTGGTCCCCCTTTTTTTCATTAGTATGAGCGAACTGGGTTCGCTTTTGTGACGGACGCCCGCATGGCGTGTATTGGAAGCAGTCTGGCAATTCACTGCATTTGACATTTTGAGGCCCCGCGGTGCGGTGCTGTGACCTGGGATGAATCTGGTGCCATGACTTGGGCAAGGACTGTGCGGTGATGAAACACCAGGGGTCAAGATCGGGAGGGAGGCCAAGTCTCTGTGGAATGACTCTTTTCGACTTTGGTCCATGACCCCTATGAGACCAGACTGTTGCATTGCCTTATCCACTTTGTCACTTACAAAACCGTCGGGGAGCATATTGCTTACACTGATGGAAGCGCTCCGTCGGTCTCAGGGCGGCGTGAGGTGCTTGGTGTCAGTTCGAGGGATTGCAAGGAGACGCGAGATGTGGCTTGGGCAGCCTCAGGGATGCATCAATATAAACGGCGAAGCAATTTGCTCCCCTTCCAGTGGGTGTATTGCGAAGTGGATGCATTGTGAGTTGGGGGATATCCTTGACCTCGAGCTTCCCCTGAAAGACTGGGGGCTGCTGATGAGCAAGTCTCGTGGCCACCCTGACGTTGTGGGATGAGGATAAGCCAAATCCAAACACTAAATTTCCTGTCATTTGGACTCTTCTATCTCGAAGGATGCACTTCCAATAGCGAAGGATTTGGTTCCCAGCTTGCACTGTCTATCAAGTCAAGCTCGACAGGGGACAGATATGCCCACGAAGGAAGACCAGAAGCTTAAATAAATCCCCTGCATCGCCCCTCGGATCGCCACCACTGAGTGACCAGATCCGGGCGCTCTTGGCACTGGGCTGCGTGTGTCCCACAGTCGTGTAATCATGACCAAGTCGTGAGATGCCCGATCAGCCCCGGCCGGGTCGCTGAGAGCTTCGTCATTCAACCTCCGCATTTGTCTGCCCCGACCTCCCCGCATGCTGCAGGTTCGCATAGCAGTACAGCCAGATCAGCCTAAATACGAAGTCTCCGCACGCCCCCCGGGCGTTGGAGGATCAAGTTCCTGACAACTGCTTTGGGCGACGGTGCTTTCAGAGACTCTGTCCCATTGGCCCTACTGTCGACTGCCGAGAGACAAGAGGGCCCAGCGCCATGGCCTGGAGAATTGGCACTGACGGGACGCAAGCAAGGATCGCGACGCTGGCACGACCTGGAACGCTGTCTTCATCTCGAACAGCGGCCGGATCAACACCAATTCAGAGGCGTGACAGCGAGAAGAGACACGTACGTAATGCGCTCAACGGCGGGCCGCCATGCGGGGGCGCTCGGGTAAGGAGTCTAGAGTCAAGCCATGATGGCCTCATCTGGAGCACGTCCTTTTGAGGTTCGCGAACGATCATCCAGGCACGAGCATGCCGGGCAGTAGAGAGTACGTGCAGAACATCAGCGCTCTCATCAGGGCACGAATACCAGATGATGATGCCATCCGATCTCCCGCACATAGGCTGAAGTCCCCCCCCCCCCGGGGCCAGAAGCAGGGGTCGGCACCAGGCCCAAAGTGGCCGGCAGGGCCGGCATTGGAACCCCTTACTCAGGCGCCCCCAGACCTGGCACGGCGACTAGTCCCCGTTGATGAATACGGCAAAAAATCAGGAGCACCGCCGCCGCAATCTGCTTCTGTGTCGCCCCACGACATGCCACGACCCCATATCCGCGACACCGATCTTGGTCCCCTGGCCCCTCCCCCCCCCTCCTCGTGGGCTCGCCTTGGTATAGCGAAGATGACCCTCGTGGCACCTCATATATAGACCGAGCCCGTGCTGGGCATCGTGTGAAACAGTGGTCCGTTCATCGCTGCTCAGTCTTGTTCATCGCATCGTGATATCAGAACCATTGCACCTCCCAAGCGAAAGGTAGCAACCATGTTCGCCAAGGTCTTTGTCGCCGTCCTTCTCGGCTCGAATGTCGTTTCGGCTCAGCTCCACAGCCTCGCCGTCGCCGCCGGCCTCGAGTACTTCGGCACCGCCGTTGACGAGCGCCAGGTGAACGACGCCCAGTACCGGTCCTTCGTTGACAACACGGCCGAGTTCGGACAAGTTGTTCCCGAGAACGGCCAGAAGTGGGACAGCACTGAGCGCTCGCAAGGCGTCTTCACCTACACCTCGGGTGACATTGTAAGCTCTCACCACGTCGGGCCCTAAGGGGCCGCCCTCTCGAGGGAACCGAAGCTGACCCGGGCTTGAAAAGGTCCCCAATGTTGCCAAGGCCAACAAGCAGATCTTGCGATGCCACACTCTCACCTGGCACTCTCAGCTGCCCAACTGGGTTGCCAGCGGCACCTGGACCAGGGCGCAGCTGACGTCCATCATCGAGGTGCACATTGCCAACGTCATGGCGCACTACCTTGGCCAGTGCCGTCACTGGGACGTTGTCAACGAGGCTGCCGATGACAGCGGCAACTGGCGCAACAGCATCTTCTACCAAGTCCTGGGCACCGACTACCTTCCCATCTCCTTCAACGCTGCCCGCAAGGCTGACCCTGCCACCAAGCTGTACGTCTCACATCGTCCACGTTCCTGTTCTGAACATGGATGCTGACCCTGAACAGGTACTACAACGACTACAACCTCGAGTACAACGGTGCCAAGACGACCCGCACTCTCGAGGTCGTCAACATTATCCAGGCCGCCGGTGCCCCCATTGATGGTGTTGGCTTCCAGGGCCACCTGATCGTCGGCTCGACCCCCGGCCGCAGCGCCCTCGCTACCGTCCTCCGCCGCTTTACCGCCCTCAACGTCGACGTCGCCTTCACCGAGCTCGACATCCGCCACTCCTCCCTCCCCGCCTCGGCCGACGCCCTCGTCCGTCAGGGCAACGACTATGCCAACGTCGTCGGCGCCTGCGTCGACGTAGACCGCTGCGTCGGCGTCACCGTCTGGGGCTTCACCGACAAGTACTCCTGGATCCCCCAGACCTTCAGCGGCCAGGGCGACGCCCTCCTCTACGACGCCAGCTACAACAAGAAGCCCGCGTGGACCTCCGTCTCCTCCGTCCTCCGCGCCGCCGCCACCGGCACCGTCGCGCCCCCCGTCGCCACCACCCTCACCACCGCCACGGCCCCCGCGCCCACCACCACGCGTGCGCCGACGACTACGAGCACGACGTCCCGCGCCTCGGCCACCACCACCGCTGCCGGCGGACCCACGGTCCCCCGCTGGGGCCAGTGCGGCGGCAACGGCTGGTCTGGCTCGACTGTCTGTGCCAGCCCTTACACTTGCCAGAAGCAGAACGACTGGTACTCCCAGTGCCTTTAAGGTGTCTGCGTAGACGGAGCGTCGTTAAAAGCTTGCCTGCTGTGGGCTGAGCGTACTTTTTTGCTCGACTTTCGATTGTACATAGTTTCACCATTGCACATAGCCAAAACTGCCAGACGCTGAATTCTACATGCGGTCGTCGGTTTATCGCCGTTGAGGTGCCTTCGTGAGTGAGTGGAACACTGCCTGATAGCCCCTTAAGTCATTGTTCAGCATGGTGATATGTTGCGTTCTACATCGAGGTCGTGAACTACGGCTTTGAAACGTAAAATTTCATCGTCTATCATCCTCATGTCTGCAAAAGAAAATGAATCTCTCGTTTTGGCATTCACGCCTTTGTTCTTTTTCATTTTTCTTGCTTCATATTTCCACCTGAGCCCGAGAGGCAGCCAGCGCCAATCGACCGTTCAACAAAGAAAATACTGAGCGAGTGTGTATTACAGTCCTGAGTCTTCTCCGCCTCATCTTTCTTCTTTTGACTTCTGGTGTTGCTCGGCGCCGTCCACATCCTCATCGTAGACAGCCCAAGCCTTGGGGTGACCGGTCGTTGACTTGGCACTGTTTGAGCGGGAAAGAGGGGAGAAGATGCGAGTAAATGCCCCTGCCAAGGAGCTAGAGCGTGGACGGCTGACCGTTCGCTCGCTCAACGATGCATCAGTGTCTTTGTCAGTGAGGTGGCGGCGGAGGGATTCTACTGCCGAGTTTGCGCCCTGGCTTCCTCCGGTCAGTGGTGGGGTCTCTTCTGTTGACATGTCTAGTCTGTCCTCATCAACATCTGTCAGCTCATCAGAGCTATCTTCTGTGAGTGGAGGAAACGATACGTAAGTATGCTGCGTCGGGGGCTTGGTAGGGCTTCGCTTTTGGACTGGGACTTTCTGAGTTGAAATTGATCGGGATTGGTTGCGGGGAGTGCCTCCCTCCTTTCTACCCTCTGCTTCATGTTCTTCTCTGGAAGGGCTTGGGGATGACATTGCACTTACTTTGGTATGATATTTGGTGCGATGGACTAAGATGAAACTGCTTGAGAAACAATCTTCAATAACATTACGAAGGCAAACTCATACATAGCACTGTTATATTCAGCTGGAAATTGTGAGATCAATACTATAGAGACGCAACAGTATCATTGACTGAGATGTTGAGGGGGCAGATAAGCCTTATCCTTTGTGAACATAGACTACATTTGGGGCCAGCTGCAACTCAATCCGCGGGCTTGTATATATGACCAAAAACAAGAAGAACAGAGAATATGCTGCTTGATACTTTTAAAATGTTTTAGTTTGGCGCAACGAACAATTTCACTTTTCTTTATGTTGCTTTCACGCCGTTTCGAACAACCGCGTGAGCCAATCTACGTCACTATGAGGCCGAGACATCCAGGTCTGATGATGTTTCGTACTTGATGTGTATTAATTAGGATATTAAAGGAGAGACATTAATTCTTGTAAGTTTCCAGAACCAATCACACTCTGCTGCGCTCGCCATGTGTCGCTTTACATGACCATTGATCAGCGCGCATCCCACGACAGGATCGAGGGATCACTCGACTATTCCTCGGCATCCTGAGCCTCGCTGAGATCCTTCTTGTATTTGCCGTAGCCTCCGTACTTTCCGTAACCTCCCTTGGGAGTGGGGTATTTGCCGTAGGTGCTGTATCCTCCCTTGGGAGTGGGGTATTTGCCATAGCCGCCATAGTGGCCGTAGCCTCCGGGAGCAGGCTCAGCAACGGCCTCGGGCTCGGCAACGGGGGCCGGCGCAGCAATGATGCCGGTAACGCGAGGAAGATGGCAGCGACGGAGAGTCTCATGTTGGCTTGTGTTCGTTGGTCTGCGAAGCTGTGTTAGACACAAGGACTGTTGATGGACAAGTACCAAGGCTTACTGTAGCCTGTATGGTTTGGGGTGGTGCTGTTGTTTTCTTGTGATGTCGACGTAGAGTGCGAGGTTGAGGCTGGGATCCGGAAAGAAGGTCGAGAAACGGAAGAAGACACACCACCATTTATGTCTTTCGAGAACCTTTGCTTCGGCACCGTCTGCTGCTTCGATTGGCCATACCGCCTTCGATTTGCACACCGGCCAGTCTTCGTCACGTTCCCCCCCCTCTCTTTCAGCCAGCCATATCTAACCGGGTGAAGCCGCGATGAGCCAAGGGGCGACTTCTGAGGTGACGATCGTGCCATGCAAGCTCGCGGCGTTTGCTGATCTGGTCAAGGCTGCTGCCGAAATTCTCGTGTTCACCGGTTGGGGCTAGAGGAACCTCAGATCTTCAGCTTGTTCGCCAACCCTTTCTCGCTGTGAACGCCGTCAGCGCCGCCAACGCCGCCAACGCCGCAGAGGGGCAGGTGAGACTGTGAAAGCCACCATGCACGCAAAGACTGGGTAGGGGATATGGTGGTGATGCACGAGAAGCTATCAGTGGTGGACCAATGTTTGTTGTCAAAGCCTCACCCGCGCCGGTGGCTTGGAGACCGGAGCACCCTGGACGGTTTCGGCATCGCTGCTGATACCAAGGGCCGACCTTCACCCCGGACCGATCTAGGCTGAACTTACCTCCATCTAAAAATGGCTTTGGCCTGTCCATTGTGCTATGAATTGGCTCCTAGCTTGCCGCAAAAAGGCAAGCCGGACTAGACAGGATCAGCAGCATCGCCTCAAGAAGCCCTCGTGTTGAGTCACGAGGGGCGTCACGGGTGAAGATCCCATCATCCGAAGGGTTGATGATGTATGAGAAGAAAAGAGCCAAGCTGTCGGCGGGGTGACCAGGCAAGTGATGATGCCGACCCCAGCACCGCACCACGTGTACTGCGGACGAGCAGCTCTGGAAAGTTTAGAAGCGATAGTTTGCCAGGGTTACCACCTCGCATCGTCTGGTTGGACGTACAAGTCTAGAAGATTCAAGGGTGAGCAGTCCTCACGCCGCAGCCCTGCCATGCCCAAAGGCGTTTTGGGAGTCGACGTGCATCGTCTTGGCTACTTTGGGCAAGCGAATGGTCCATGCTTCCTGTCCCGGATGCGTGGTCGTCCGGGCAGACATGTGAGACTAGCGTGCAGAAGTGCTTTGTGCCCATCTGGCTTACTGCGACCCCACGGCAACATATGCCTCGCTTCCTATTTGACAGGCTTCTGGCGTGCCTCGTATTTCCTCCGCACGCAGTTTGGCCAGCCTATGAGCAACAGCGCCAATGTCTTCCAGCATCGGTAACCGGATGTGCTGGGAGGTGGGCGAACGACGAACTGAACTGGACGAGCGAGAAGGCCTGGTATGCATGCATACCTTATCTCCCCGCGTCCTCTACAGAGACCAGGGAAGTAGAGGTCAGGTGTCATCCACTTGAAGTCGTGATGCCGACAAATGTTGGAGAAACGCGAGCTGTCCCCACAGAGGAGGCTTTTGGGAGCGATCAATGACACTATGGGTACGATCGGTGCAACATGACGCGCTACCATGAGAAAATGGGACGTTTTCTTCCACGCCTATCGTGACCATCTTCTACTATTGTCAATACGAGCCTTGGTTTAAATGACCACCACTCTACAGTTTTGCCAAGATAAATGGTTGTGATCTCCACACACAGCAGCCCTATCGTGACCACCGCTATGAATATAGTCTGGAGAAGCGGGCTGTGACAGGGTTTCCCCTCAATCTGCCCCAACCGAGCTCAGAAGGACGACCCCGCGTTCCCTTGGCTTTGCTCACTGCCGTGGTGCTACAGTACACTGGTCTTCCTAGTCATGTCTCGGCATGGTCCCGGGCTTGGTTGTGATGGCCTCAGCCGCACACCCACTCCGATCCTTAGCGTCAGCGCGCTATTGAAACGTGTAGCCACCTTGCCGCCATCTCCGAATAGATGCATCGGTGTGTTGGCGACGCATTCAGCCCACATCTGACGGCATCGCACCTCATCATGGCAACAAGGAGCAGCCTAGCCCACGTTTGCCGTACACGAGATCTCACCCGCATGGAACGCCACTACGGCCGGAGGCTACGCCGGATTTGCAGAAAAATAGGCACTGAAGGTGTGTTTTCGATCTAAACTGGGTGGTCCAGCTTGCTGATAGCTTAGGTACCTTTTCTTTGTTCCCGACATCCCGCCTCACGTCGATCCGCAAAGCCCACGACAGGAGCTCTCCCTCCCCCAAAACTTGAGCCCAAGCTTCACCTGTACTCATTTCTCCTCTTCAGAACCCCGTCTCACCAGTTGAGCCTGCCATTATCCCAATTTTGAATTTTTTTTCTTTCGAGTGTCGTTCAAGACTGCCTCAACATGTTCTCCAAGGAAGAGATCCCATCTAAACCCCTCGCAGACCGCGTCGACGAGTCTGAGGAGGACGCCGAGTCGCTCCAGTCACTTCCCTCTGAAAGGTCATGGACCAAACGAATAATTCAATACATGACTGCGCTTGCCGTGCTCATCTTCACAAGCCTCGTCTCCATGCGTGTCGGAGCCTACCTTGCGACGCGACCGAGTCGCCTTGATGCTTCTTGCGCGGCTCATACAACACAATGGTGTAAGTAAGACATGGCTCCATGGCGGGCTGGGTTGAGTGGATTCCACCGGTTGACCGTTTGATCGACAGCACCTGTGCTCCGCGATATTGACGTCACGTACTCGACGAAGCACTTCAATGGGTCTTTTCTGAAGGAGAACATATATCGTCAGAAGGGATCGCCAGAGGTTGACGCTGCCTGGGAAGCCTTGGGCGTTGACTGTATGTTTACAAGGCTCCTCCTGCTACTAACCCTGCTGACGTTGCAAGATCGCGCCGGTGTCATCTCCATTGAGGATGGCCTCGCCAGCGGACTCGACATGTCCTTTGTCCAGCGCAACCCCAAATACGGCGCTGGCTTCTTTGTCAATGTCGAGGGAATGCATCACCTCCATTGTCTGGTAAGGTGAATCGAAATAAACGAAGCAATGGGTTGTAATGACTGACAGAGAATGGTTCAGAACCTGGTGCGAAAGTCACTTTTCTTCAATTACGACTACTACAAGGCTCTTGGTGAGCACGCTTTCGAGAACAACGACAAGATCTTGAGCCATCACGTCAGTAAGTATCGACTTGACACTTGATGATGCTTTTAAGCCCGGCTGACAGAATTAGCCCACTGCCTTGATATGATCCGTCAGGTCTTGATGTGCAACGTCGACACTGGCGTCCTCGGGCAGGTCTGGGCAAATCAGGACGAGCCGGCCGCTTTCCCAGATTTCAATACACGACATCAATGCAAGAACTACGAAGACGTTCAAGAGTGGGCTAATAAGCTTCAGGTACGTAAGATTCCCCGTCATCGGCCACATCTGTCGTACTGAGTGTGAGATGCTAGGCACCGCCTGCTGAGACCGTTCCCGAGGACTACTTGGAGCCGCCTAGACATGGCGACGTCATCCCCGGTACCCCATGAACCATGTAGAGGGACCGGAGACGGAAAACTGTACCAGACATGCGAGATTGACTATATATGTAATGGTAATGTATGAAAAGTAATAATAGGTGCGTCGTGGTTGACCCGAGTGATCGGATCGTACTTGTATCTGACAGGTATGCAGACTCAATAGCAAGCATTATTCAGTGCTCAGACCCATGCCTAATTCCTCTTTTATTTGAAGCTGGCTTGATTTGGGGAGCTTTGGGACCCCATAGCCCGAGCTGTGGATGCCGGGAGTGAGCGCAGCTCTTAGCCCCCTCTTTCCCTTGTGTTGCATTCAGCCTGATGTCGCCGAGACAGAACGCCAAAATACTTTGACGCCTTTGTCGGTTGACGAAGCAAATGTGATTGAAGTTCATCAGCAGCGACTCTAGAGAAGAAACGGTGCCTTTGGGATTTGAATCCTCCAAATCATCTCAAGTACATCTTTTTGCGCCAATCCGACCAAGTCCACGGCCTCGCGTATCCACCTGCAACGTTCTCAACTTAAAAAGCGCACTCCGAGTCCTGAATATGTTGGACACCGGACCGACAACCGGCGTGATGTCGGCGATGATGTTGCATTCGACGGAGAACTGCCCTAATTGTGAAGCCAAGGCGCGAGTGGGCAGTTTATTCTCTGCGCTAACCGTCTCCCCGCAGCACTGAACGACGATCTTGGCCATCAAGGTTCGTATGGCCGAAGCAGCAGCACGGAAATGTTTCTTCAAACAACTCTTGGTGCCCTCCACGTGGTTCGACGATGTCTGTCTTCTGGATTGACGTTTCATTCAATTTCAACATTTCCCGCCTAGTAGCCAAGCCAAGCCTGTGCTGCATCTCGCAACGTCCCACGACTGGATAATATCCCCGGAGAAACTGCAAGTTGATGATCTATTGCTCGGACCTGCCTCTTTCGAGAGTCTGGTTCTCTTGGCATTCAGGAACAGGGGCCATTCCCGAGAAGATATGCAATTCTTCCGAGCGGCACATGAGGCAACGACTCGTGCTCGCTGACGGTGATCGTGGAGAGCGATTGACTCTTGGGCCATGGCCAGAGCATGCCATGCATCCACGATCATTTGGGGCGAGGCACCTTGCCTCTACGAGCAACTGCTAACAACCTCCTCCCTGAGGAGGACCTGCAGCACAAACTGTGTCTTGGCAATGCGGAAGATACTTAATGCTTGCGATAAACCGCTGAATTCGATGCGAGCTGCTTCGATGTACCAACCAGCCTTTTGCTCAGAAGCTGTTCCAATTACTTCACAAGTCTTGAGATAGCAGACTAGCAGTTCAATTCTTCAAGTTACGATGCGAGGCTCTACCCTGCTTGCTGGGGCTTTCGCTCAGGCCGCACTAGCCGCCATTGAGCCCAAGAATTTTATTTTCATTGTCCCTGATGGCATGGCACCAGCTTCGCAGACAATTGCTCGCACATATAAGGCCATGGTTGAAGGCAGCTCCCGTCCTGGTGCGCCTGGAATTATTGACGAACTACCGGTAGATATCACGGTGGGCGACTTCGTTTCAATTTGCAATATTCACAATCTGATGCGTTGACAGCCCATCGGTAACACGCGCACCCATTCGAACAACAATCTTGTCACAGACTCGGCCGCTGCCGGGACAGCTCTCGCTACGGGACACAAGACAAACAACGGTGCGATTGGTATTTTGCCCGACAACCAGCCTGTTGGATCCATTCTCGAGGCTGCCAAGCTGAATGGCTACCGGACTGCCCTTGTTGTTACCAGCATCATCAACCATGCAACTCCAGCCGCCTTCTCATCCCATGTGGTCAATCGCAATGGTCTCGCTGCCATTGCTGAACAACAGATCGGCTACAGCCACCCGTTGAATCAGTCCGTCGACATCCTGCTTGGTGGTGGACGTTGCTACTTCAAGCCCAAGTCAGACCCGGATTCCTGTCGTGACGACGAGATTGACCTCTTCGCCTTCGCTCAGGATAAGGGCTACTACGTGGCGCAGAATCGCTCAGCGTTTGACGACCTTGAAAAAGGCCTCGGCGACATCCGCCTCCCATATGTCGGTCTTTTCAACGACGGTGACCTCAACTATGAAATCGATCGCCAGCAGCAGCCTCAAGCGGATCGTGAACCCTCCCTTGCCGAGATGACGACGGCGGCCCTCAATTCGCTGCACCGCGCCTCGCACTGCAAGGATAAGGGTTACTTCATCATGATCGAGGCCTCGCGCATCGACCACGCGTCACACGCTCACGACTCGGTCGCGCATCTCTGGGACGTCCTGGAGTACAACAACGTCGTCGATGTTGTGACCAAGTGGATCGATGAGCACCCCGACACGGCCATGCTATCAGTCGCCGACCACGAAACAGGTGGACTAACCTTCCCGAGCGGCTATGATCCCCGTCCGCTGGCCGCTTCCAAGCACTCCATCGCCTACCTGACGGAGCTGTGGAACGACTACAAGGGCGACGATCGTCGCAGCTTCCTGAGAAACGAGATCCTCCCGTCGTATGGTGTCAATGACGCCACGGATGCTGAGGTTGAAGCGTTGCTCGCGGGCAACTTTGCGGCGAACCTTGCGAAGCCGATGAACAAGCGCACTGGTCATGCCTGGTCGACGGGTGGTCACTCCGCTGTCGACACAACGCTGTATGCCTATGGCGCGGAAGATATGGGTGATCAGCTCATCATCGACATGGCCGGCGCGCACGACAACACGGAGTTGCCGAAGTATATCGCGAAGGCGTTGAAGGTCAGCCTAGAGGAGGTGACAGAGTTGCTGCGAGCCAATGGCACGGACTGGATCCCTCGGGTCTGAGCTGTGGGATAGCTGTCATGGATGAAGCAGTACAATATGGCTCTAAATAGCCGTGGAATCGATAGCATTTGCTGTTTCATGTTTCTTAACATGTCCGATGTTCAGTCCTTGTCGAACTACTCCAATGTGAAGCTGGCATGTGCGTTGTCATGTACTCTGAGCGAATGTTGTCTAAATGACTGAACTCTCCGCTCTTATATGCATCTACACCAATACCCAAACACGGGTTACGATACATGCACATGAAGGAAAGAGGGTGACAATTCTTAAAATCAATTGCGCACAAGAAATTGTCCTGCAACAGCAACAACCTCGATCCGCTGCCCTTTCTGAATGCCGATCGGGTTTTCCACGACTTCTCGTGGTCAGCACCAGGGCTTCGAAACATGACTTTCTCAGCCCGAGTGGGATGGTATGTCTGTGCAAGTAATAGTAGTGCAAGTAATAGTACAAATTCCTGTGCGCGTATCTCGAAGATGTACCTGTCTAAACAACATTATACAAAATAATCAATCTTGGAACTGCGCCTCTCGCCCGTGTTCGCCAGGTTCCAATGCCGGAGGCATAGGCCAGTTCGCCTCAAGGTCCCATTCCTGCAACGTGATGCCGAAGAACGCATCATCAAATTCCATCACCGTCAATCCTTCCATCACGCTGTCCGGGCTGCTCAAGTCATCTGTGCTACTGGCCGCCTGGTCATCTGGTCGAGACGGTTCGCCGCCATTCTCTTCCTCACGCTGGCACCCGAGCATATCAGGAAGCTCATCCCATGGTAAAGCGTTCGCCGTGACCGAGATGGAGGTAGTGGGCGTCGCTGGCATAAGTTGGGGAACCTTGAGGCTGGGGCCGTTCGATATCCTCTTGCTCGAGGTCCAGTGTATTTGCAGCAAAGCAACAATCTCGGACTTTTGGGGAACCCTGGCTTCGCTGACGGCCATATCGAGGGTAAGGGCCAGCCGCATGTAGAGGGACGGGTGGTGAAAACAGATGTCGATCCAACTCGTTGCGCTGGAGCCCTCTTTTGAGGCATCATCGGGCCGTGCAAGGTTGGCAGCTTGGCGAACTGCACCACTAATCCAGTCGATACCATCGTAGAATGTTCGGTATGTCCGCATAGCATCGATGAGAACCTTGAGGCGCTCTTGCTTGGCCATTATGTCGGCCGTGGTGCTGTGCCGTGGCCTCAGCATAAAGTCAAGTGTATGCAGGAGAAGAGGCGTCATGAAAAAAGCGATGCTGCCATCAAGGTCAGAATGAAGCGAATTGAAGGGAACAACACCAAGCACATACGCGCTAAGAGGCAGGTAACGAATCAAATCAACCTGGAGCAATTCTTGAAGACAAGATGTCATCCCCAAGGCTGCCTCCCTAACTTCTTGGCCCTGAGAAGACTTAGGAGATACGCTTGTGGTGCTTGGAAGTATATCGTCTTGCGGTTCGAGAAGCATTTCACGATGCGAAAGAGCTATTCGGCAGGCGCTAAAACCAATGAGCATCTCCTTGCGGAACGGTATGACGCCCATATCTGGGACGGTTACTTACAAGTAGAAGATGTGCAACAAGTTGGTGTGCACGATAACAGAGCGTTGGCGAAGCCCTGATGGCTTTCTCCCAGGAGAATGCTGAGCCTGCTTTTTATACCAATCTTTCAGTGCCGTCCGGCATTAATTAATCTCTGATGGGACTCCTGCACTCGATAGCTGCTCCCATTGGTGTCTGTTACCGGCGGTAAGAGATCTTTCAGGATGTTACACAAGCACATCAGGTGGACATAGATATCCAGAAGGCGCCGTCTCGACTCGCCAGTATGAACCTCGGAGTGTGTCAACTCGCTTTCGAAGTCAGAAGGTTCGAGAATAGGAAATTCTGTCGGGATTTGCATGCTTCTCCTCATGCCGATCGACAAGAATCGGTCACGAACGATGCAGCACCACCAAAGGCGTTTCAGCATCTGTATGTCGTGAAGGTTACGCTGAGAGCTGAACTGTGAGCTTTCGACAGCCGCCTCAATGTCCCAGGCAAGGTGAGCCTTTGCGCATCGAGCCTGATGTATGGCAAAAGATAGCCAGGCCGTGTTGGTCCTGTTACGCTGAACACTGGGTGGTGGACACCACATGGTTAACAAGAGAGCAGCACGTGCGGACACCGCTGGTGGTGCTTCGGGTCCTGCGTCAAAAAGTGCCTGACAATTAGTCTCGCAATTGGGGGTAAAAGCTTTGCACGACAGATCCGTACCTTTGCCCTGTTGTAGAATGCCGCTCGTGCTGATTGGATGCTGAGGAAACCGAGCGCTTTGACTACTGTTAATGGCACAAACTATGAGGGCCAGGAGGTCAGCAAAAAATGGTTCGATATTCTAGAGGATTCCAAGAAATACGCACATTACTCGCAGTGAACAGCATTGCTTGGAAAACAAGAAGGGGGACCTTTGTAGTGGCCTCGTCCGGTGTTTCGATCCGATAGGCCGCCCAAAACTCAGCTTCATCGAGCAGAGGCAGAAAAGGATGCACATGCAAAAAGTATTCGCGCATGAACTCGTCCAGGATGGGTTTGTTCGGGATATGAAAGCAGCCCTTGGTCTGGAGGAAGACGATGTCTGGTTGAGACAGACCAGCCAGTCCATCAGTCTCGAGGAAGGGACATGACGGAGAAGGTCCCCAGGGCCCAATCACCTCGCGCGCAGAGTTGGATTCGTAGTGCTCATGATTTGATTCCGTAGGAGCTAGATTGAGTAGTAAGTCCAGTGCAGTATCTAGTGTTGGCCAAACAGTCAGCAAGGCAGCGTCTTAGGGCGTTCAATCATGCGCATACCGGTTGCAAGATCATCCTTGGAGACGAGCTCGATCGGGACGACGGTCATCGTCTCTGCCGCAGAGGTATGTAAAAGTGAATTTTCGAGTAACGGTTCTGGCTCCCGAGATGTAGGCACGCTTTCCAAGTCGGTGCCCATGTCCACCGGTATATCCAGCTCGTTCAAGGCCGGCAGCATTGGGAATCCTTGAGCTGGGCTCACAGCATTTGTCGCTGCGTCGATGTCGACGACATCCTCTGATCTACTGCTCTTCCCGGTGGCAAAGACCGCTTCGTAGTCGGGATTTGCTATCGAAGGAAGTCGACTGCGTGATCCCCATGAGTTCTCATTCATAATGACACTAAGCACTGTGGAACATACCGTCGAGACGCCCGATCAGCAACTATGCAAGGCTTCCCGTCGAGGTGACAATTGGTACAAGGTGGTCCAAGAAGGCTGACATTGCATCGGACCTTGCGGTGGCGGCAACAGAGACACGCTTTAACAGATCGCCGGCGATAACTTCGGCCAAGACGAAAGTTTTGGCCGTCCAACAAATCCGTATGAGGATCCAGACTGCCTGGGTCGGCGGTCGAAGGCAAGCCAACGGTTTGGGATGTATGCTCTTGCTGCATATTGACGGAGAATAGGACTGGGCAAAGGATTACCTCGAAAGTCTGGAGACAGCGACTAGGTCATGGTTGACTGTCATAAGAGGTGGGGAGCGCAATTGTCGCCGGTGTCAGTCATTGGCGTATTGAAAAGGGAGAAGATTCGTGAAGTAAGGTACCACTCGCACAATGCCATGTACGCGTAGTGAATGCGGGGGAGCGCGGAGATTTCTGGGCAGCGTAGCTAGGTCTGAATGGTGTTGGCTCGCTCGGCCGGATCCTGGACGATGCATGACCTGGAATCAATTCCGCTCCTGACACGCAGCACCCTGATCTACCTAGGAATAGATGATGGCGGTTATGCTAACGGTCTTGGGAGCACTACTGACCGAAGACGTACGACCAAGTGGGCAGCGCAAGACTACTGTGCGTACCTCGTAACCTGGCAACCCATTAAAACCTCGGCAATAGCGAGCACGGTCTACACAGTTCCCCCGCATTTTCTACATCCAGATCCTAGTCAGCCCCTCTCTACACCAACCTTGCCTTCACGCCGTCAACCTCCTGTTGTGCCCTCTGCCGGAGGGCTCGACGCAGGATCTTCCCTGTCTGCTCAAAGGTTAGCGATCGATCAAAATGCTCGGAAATGCACGGTTCCCCGCCTCGGATCGACGTACCGGGAGTCGCGGGATGCTGTCCACAAAAGCTAGCCCACCTCGGAGTTGCTTGTACTTGGCGACTCGCTTGTTCACCCAGTCGAAGAGGTCTGCCTCCTTCACTTCCGGGGCTCTGACTACGTAGGCGCGAGGCACTTCCTCGCCGCGGACAACGACCCCGACGACTGCCGCGTCCGTGACACCTTTATGGTCGAGCAGAACCCCTTCGATCTCTGTCGGCGACACTTGAAAACCGCGCACCTTGATCAGGTCCTTGATGCGGTCCACGATGTGAATCTTGGCCCCCGCCGCGTACTTGTCCACGTAGACGACGTCTCCTGTCTTCAGCCACGTGATGCCGTTTTCCTCGTGAAGAGTATTTGCTGTCGCCGTCGGGTTCTTCCAATAGCCCTTCATCAGCGTCGGCCCCGAGAACCAAAGCTCTCCGCTCTTGTTAGCCTCCGTGACCTCTGTCCCGTCTTCTTGCACGAGCCTGAATTGGGCGTTGGGTACGATTTCGCCGACGGATAACGTACGCTGCTGGTCGTCGGGGCCCTTCATCGATCCAGTGCAGGTGACTTCCGTCATGCCCCAGGCCTGGCTGACGAAGTTTTGGCCGTCTGGCCATATCCTCTTCTCGACCTCGGCCGAGATTTCCGGTGCCAGTGGTGCAGTGCCCGATACCACGTCACGTATACTAGACAGATCGAATTTGGCCGCCAGCGGGCTTTTGGCGAGGGACAGCAGAATGGGGGGCGCGGTCATGATTGAGGTGATCTTGAACGTCTGGATATGGCTGAGGAGCTTTTCAAAATTGTAGGCCGGCATGATGTATGTCGGGATGAGCATGCGCGGGTTGTTCACGATGAACGACGTTTGGCCTGCAGCGTGGTACAGGGGCATGAAGCAGATGCTTGCATCAGGAGTCTCCCCGGCTTTCCCGTCGTTGATCTGCCGCCGGAGGAAGGTTGTCGCCTCACCATTCGCGACATACGCAAAGTGTGTGATCTCAACGCCCTTGGGGTTTCCCGTGGTCCCCGAACTGTAATTCAGACAGCATGTCGTGGCTCGAGGGTCCTGCGGCTCCACCCAGTCAAAACGCGCCGCCTCGGCCGCAGAGGCAAGCATGTTTGTCCACGACGGCATGGGTCTGGTGGTTTCTCGCAGGTTTGGATCGCTACCGTCAATGGAGAAGAGGCGGCTGGACGGGATTCCCGCTTGCAGACATGCTTCGCGCGTTGTTGCGAGGGCGGCGCTTTCCGCGAAGACGAAAGACGCGCCGCTATCCCGCAGCTGATAAGCAAGCTCTCCGGGCCGCAGGGCTATGCTCGCGCCTGTGAATATCCCACCAGCCATGAGAACGCCCATGAACAGAGGCGGGAAGAAGAGGCTGTTGCTGCTGCATATCAGGACACGGTCTCCTTGGCTCAGACCTGCTCGTTGCAGGCCAAGAGCCACTCTTTTGGACAATAGTCGAAAGTCAGACAAGGTCAGAAACCTCGTTGCGGGTGAATCGGCATCGAAGAAGATCTTCTGATTGATGAGCTCCCCAAACGATGAACCGAACACCCATTTGTGCAAAGCCACTTCTGGCGTCGGGGTAGTCCAACGAGATTCGATAGGCATCTTGGCGCGAGCGGACTTTTCGATATTCGAACAATCAGTTGAATTGGGGGGGGATAGTAGGAGCAACGGCAGACTTCATTCCATCGAACCCCTTCGCGGTTTTATGTTGAAGCTATGCTGGAGATTTAAAGCTCAACGCCGTGGCAGGTACCTCGGTAGTAGGTGGGGGCGCTGTTCGGTATTCAGGCTGGTACGCGCACTTGGACACATTTTTAACTCTGGATTTGCGGGTTTATTCATCTACATGTAACTCGGATGTTCATTCCGATTGCAGAACGGCAGATAGGCCGGTGTGTTGCATGTTGCATCAAAGTTTCCATGGGCCATTAAGGTTCTACATGTATATTACTAAGCTCCCGATGGGCATCCGGGGTTGGCATGACGACAAACTCATCCAGTACGATTTGATGGTTTGGTGGATAAACTTCCATAGCACCTATGGCAGGGCCCAAGAACTCTCCGCAACGATGTTACAGGCAGCAGACTCCACCACCACTATGTGACCCTACCAAAGCCTCTTTCGTCGCAATGGCCGGGGCGTTTCATATGGGGTGGCGGCACTCATCACTTGCTATTGATAGTCTGTTCAAGCGGGTAGAAGTCTGCATCATCTTATAATTCCTCCGAGGTCCATTCACACGGTCGAGCAATGACGCTATAGTTGCCAAGACAACCTCTGACAGTCGCTTCAGCTCCAGCCCTTACTCGCCCATTAAGCAGATCGCGGGGATGGTACGAAAGAATGCCAACACGCTCTGCACGCCACCAAATCTGACTTGCACCATAATCCAAATCATGTCAATGGCTCCTGACCAGCTTGAAGACCCTCGGCTAATGTGGGTCAACACTAAGGTAATGTACCCCGCGATGTGCGGCAGCTCTATCTTCGGGTGATGTGGGGCGACCCCGTCCTGAACCACGTTCATGGCGGCAGAAACAATCTGGGGTAAGGTGGATTCATGGGCACCTAGTTGGCAGGATTTGTCGTATGGGGCAGTATATAGATCGTGCAACTCGAGCACAAGGGCAATATCGCCTTCAACTTGAGATTTGTTGATCTGTTCTGGTCTCGATCTGTCCGTCATGCTCTGGACCTCCACGTTGAGTGGCCAGACGGCCCATCTAACGGCCTTTACTGTTGGTGCCTTATTTCATATATTGCTTTTCAGACGTGGCGAATGGGACAACTACGCTTCAAAGATTGTCCTGGCATTTGCCACTTCCTTTTCAGTCTTCGTCGCTGTTGTGTTATATGGAGCGCCAGTGCCATCACAAGATGAGCTGTGGCAGGCCATCCAAGACGTATCCTCCCTCTATGGCGCACTCATCGCTGGCCTCTCCGTGAGCATGGTGCTCTACCGCACTCTGTTACACCCTTTGAGACGTTTCCCGGGCCCGTTTGCTGCCAAGATTTCTGGCGTTTACGCTACACGGCTTGCGAGGAAGAATGAACAGTTCTTCATCGAGGCAAAGAAACTGCACGAGAGGTATGGGGACTTTGTCCGCCTCGGTAAGAGCTCTTGAAAGACAGTTGGTAGGCCAAACCTGATCATCTTCTGTTTTCTCCAGGCCCCTCGGAAATATCCATCGCACATCCGAAAGCTGTGCAAGCCCTACACGCCAACTCATCGCCGTGTTCCAAGGGCCCATGGTACAACACTCAGCTTCCAGCCAGGTCGGTCCATACAACCCGAGACCGTGAAGACCATGGGCGAAGGCGCAAGGTCTGGGATCAGGGCTTCTCATCAAAATGTTAGTGCCGGCCCAGTCCGAGGTTGAAGAAGCTCGCACTAAAACCTGGATAGCTCTTCGGGATTACGAACCCCGCGTCAGGACCTACACAAACCAACTCCTGTCTCAGATTGATGCCAAGAAATACGGCGCAATTAATGTGTCCAAGGAATTCAATCTGTACAGCTTTGACGTCATGGGCAACTTGGCTTTTGGCAAGAACTTTGGCCTCATCATGTCACAGAAGATGCATCCTGCCATGGAACTACTCCAGGCCACAACAGCATTAAGTGGGATGTTGATGCACATGTCGTGGGTCGTCCTGTTTGGCAGGAACATTCCGCTTTTGACAAGACATTTGAAATCTTTTGAACGCTGGCTCGACGAACAGACAAGGGAGCGAATGGAGGTGAGCCTTGCCACAGACGTTGCCTTTCTACAGCCCCTTTACCGGGCTAACGAACAGTGCAGAATGAGCCCGATATCCCGGATGTGTTTTCCTGGGTTCTAGGAGACTATCGATCCAAAGTGCAGCCGACGAAACAGGACTATATCGATCTATGCGGCGACTCGATGCTCATTGTCGTTGCGGGAAGGTAATGTTTTGACCCGCAGAGAAGTATGAAGACATTGCTGACCAGTCCTAGCGACACAACTGCCACATCTCTCACTTGCCTGTTTTTGCAGTTGACACAGAACCCGGCGAAGTGTCGAAAGCTGCAGGAGGAGATTGATAAGTACTTTGCGGACCGGGAGAGCACGGATCACGCATCGTTGGCCAAACTACCATACCTGCAGGCTTGCATCGACGAGTCACTCCGCTTGTACCCACCCGTTCCATCGGGACTACAGAGAGTCACTCCGCCAGGTGGGATTCGTGTGGAGAACACATTCATCCCAGGCGACACGATCGTGCAGGTTCCTAGCTACACACTCTATCGAGGTAAGTTGCGCCTGCACAATGGTGACCCAGAGAGGACCCTACTGATGGCGCCCCAGACCAACGAGTGTTCCCACGCCCGGATGAGTTTGTTCCTGAGCGATGGACTTCGGAACCCGAACTTGTCAAAGATAAAGGAATCTTTGCCCCATTCTCCATTGGTACGTGTTCGAGCATTCTAAGTGAGAAGCAGTGACTGACGACTGTCAGGTCGATATTCATGCGTAGGCAAGCAGCTTGGGCTCATGGAAATCCGTACTGTCACTGCTGAGCTTCTGCGCCGCTATAATGTTTCTCTGGCCCCTGATCAATCAGTCAAGGCTTTCACCGACAAACTTGTGGACGGCTTCACTCTGAGTTGCCCAAAGCTAGACATTATTTTCACGCCCAGAGAAAAGGGTAGTCTGAATTGACCAGTTGCAAAGTTGGTTGGGGATGACTGTATGATTGCATAAGTTTATTTCCATTTGATCAAATGTGATTACGATTCAGAATAACATTTGTATTTCAATCACTTCTTGTTGTGTTAGCCTTTTATTGGAACTCCTGACCGGGAAGTGACGTCTGTGAGCCTCTGCGCAAACACCTTTTTTATTTCACATTATCATGAAATGTTATGGGGATCCTTTCGTTCTTTTTCATACAGCCATATGTGCATGCAGACCAAAATTGACGAGAACAAATATTTCTGGTCTCTTACGAACGTGGTCATGAGCATGAAGGCAGCCAAAAAAAGCCTAATATGGCAGGACGGCGGTGTCTGTTCAGAGCAACTATCACATTTCTTCGGACAGGTACCACCGCCATGATGCCTAAGCTGTCACAAAACCCTATCGTGGAAACACAAAATGAAATTGATGTGACAGTCTCACATGTGCAGCGAACAGCAGGGGATTTGTCAGTGCCCTTACATGGATAGTGTCGTAAGAAAAAAAATCAACTATGTTATGCTCGAGATATCTGAGAATGGCCGGAAATGTTAATCTTCGTGCGCTTGTGTTGACCGCAAAGTTGGATGGTTGTGTGGATTGCAAGATGCAGTGTTTGTCGCCTAGCTTCACGATGGCAACGAGCAACAATAATAAAACCAACCCAGACAAAAGGCATTCAACGGCCGGATGTCTAAATCATACGGACAAGGGAGTTTGTCTCCAGACCTCAGCATAACGATGGATCTAGGCCTTGGCTGCATTGCGGCGTGCTTTTGAGATTACTAGCCCAAGGGCGAGAAATCCGTAAAATGCTTGAAACACATATCTTTCATTCGACTCTCAGTGATACGCACCCAAACCTGCCTGACTGACGACTCGGCAATGCCATTATGCATTACATGCACAGTTCGATGAGAGTTCTTATCGGATAAGTGGACAACATCGAGTCAGTAAAACGCAGCGATAGCATTCCAGTCTCTGGGTTATATTCTGGACCCTGACCGACTGCCAATATACGAACTCGGGGAATCGCACGAAGCGCGCGATCCACTGACGCATCGCATGTTAAATCATTCGCGAAGCGAGGGGTTCCCTTCGGAGCGATTGATGACCCGTCTGATCTTAGCTGCTCCATTTTTTTTTATCCAGCCTTATGAAGATCACATGGTGAGACATCAGCACACCATCGGTCTTCCGCCAATCGCTGCTTTCGCTATAATTTTCTGGGTAGGGACCCGAGGAGGGGGAAATCAGACGCCTGTTAACCCTGCAGGCACGCACGCCCATTCAGCCACCCCGCTACGGTAATCTGAGCAAAGGCGTGGAGGAGGCGTGTAATGGTCCGTGATCTGAGTTAAGACAACGCCACGCCGGTGGCACAGACAAAATATCATGGCACATTGTGAAAATCCAGCGTTCTTTCAAATAACTTGGCGTACCTCACTCATTTGGTGTTGGCGACGCTTGTGTGGCCTTCCATGATGCCTGCGATCTGCCTGGTCACAACATCTATGTGCTCTCCGCTTTGTGTTACCGACGAAGACGCCAGCGGCCTTCGAGCCGAAAGCGTGTTCAGCTCCGTCTGTACCTCCTCCGACTTCATAGCATCGAGAACCAGCGACCAGGAGATGGGGTGTGATACTGCATTTCCGATCAGGTCTGATTGGCTCCCACCAAGGCTTCAACCTCTAATCATCTCGCCAATGCCACCTTTTCATGCAGGCTAAAAGCCACACATCCTTCTAGGCTCGGATGGACAACTCCATTGGCCCCCAACCCCCTTGTCTCGACTCCCCTCTCGTCGAGAGACCACGCTGGTTCGCAGCATGGGATAGCCGAGCTACGGGCTTCTTTGGCCCCCAAGTTTCTTAACGCATGTCCCTTCCTACCTTCCTGAAAGATGCCTCTCATCTGTCGAGTCAAACTATGATTCTCTTTCCAAGGTTTCCCTCTTTTATCGACGGAGGGCCTTACTTCACGATCCTTAAGAGCCGGCACTCTTTTCACCTTCGTGTAAGAGCAGCGATGTGAGCTTCCGTCTCCAAACGCCCAGCATGGTACAGCATCCTGAAAGACACCCGGATTACTCTTCGTTCGAAGATGTCAGCTTTGATTTCGACTCGGACCGTAAGGTGTCGCTAGATCTCCGCCTCCCAGAGAGGAAACCAGATCCTTCGCCTCTCGTCACGATAGACGAAGTGCAGTTGGTTCCTAAGCGCAGCTTCTGGGGCCACTGTCGCCCGATATGGCTTCCGTTGACTGCGTGGCTCGCCAGCGCGCTGTTCACAGTTCTCTACTCACTCTTCATCCACAAGGTTCTCATCAGGAGGGACCCCAAGATCGGCGTCCTTGTGTTTGAGGCGTCAGTCACCAACTTGTTGCTCTCGGTCTTTTCTCAGCTCTATGCCATGGTTCTGTGCTTCATGGTACAGGGACTTTTGGATGCATTGAGATGGTCGTTGTCTTCGAGGGTTGATGGTAAGGGAGGGACGTCGGCCTCAAGCTTCTTCCAGCTTAGCCCGGCGACCGACTGGTTCTCGGTTCTCAAGTTCATTCTCGACAGTAGGCTCAAGAACACTTGGGGCATATTCAGGTAGGTCTGCATCATGATGAGTAACGCACAAGACAATCTCCTGACGTTGAGCAGACTTGCTCTGCCATTCATGGGACTTGGCTTCGGCTCAGTTCTCAAATGTAAGCAAGCCACTCCCATAGCTTCAGTTGTCGATTCCAGTATAGCATACTTACGAGGCGCAGTTCAAAACAGTTTCCAGCATCATTTCATTCCGGATGGACCTAGCGTTGCGGTCTACGCTGGGACCATTCCACCGGATGTCAGTGTGCTCGACAACATCCCCGCATCCTACATGGCGGGGTTCTTCGACACATGGGCTCAGCAGCTCATGAACTATCCTCGATACTCAACAGCATGGTCGATGGAAGGATGTGAAGGAAATTGTTCCGCCATCTTCCTTCCCGGCGGCATGGAGATCGCTCGTAAGGTTGTGCCGTTGATGAACTCGACCATCCTTCAAGGAGGCACCTTCAATGACGTCGACTCCATCAGCATCATGCGAGCACCGGGCCTCGCAGCCCGCTTTGATCCACTGCCTGCCGACTTCCGCTTCGACATTGAGAAAGAGTGCGCGGTATACCTCACACCTGCAGGCATGAGCGATGGCCTGCAGATGTGTATCAGGCAGGTCGGCGACTCTCTCGCCGCAGGTAAGACGCGGACCAACCAGACACTTGATATTACTCGCTGACGCAGTGCTTCTCAGGCTGGAGAGCTTGTCCAAGTTTTACTCAGCTCTACGGCGAATGTCCCCTTCCCGAACGCTGGGCCACTGCCCCCCTCCGCACGAAGACCCTCATGACAGTCTACCGCCAGAACGCGACGACAACCTACGATCGCAGCGACCTCTCGATCAAACACGTCACGCCGACATCCAAGCAGGTCCTACAGCCCATGTCGGCACCCGAAGCCTTGCGGATCTGGCGACGCATCTTCATCCCTACCTCGAAGGCAGACCTCATCGACCGCCAGTCGATCAACGTAACGATCCATCGCCTTGCGTGGAAATATCGCACCTATACCGAGTTCTTCCCCGATCACGACGTGCCCGTCGAGCAGCTGCGTAACTTCCTCGCCGTGCCGTTGCAGTTTGGCATCACGGCGCTGCAGTATGCCAATTATACCATGGCGCTGCCGCCAGAGAAGCGGGCGTTCCCCCCCGAGCTATTGACAGTGGCGACGGGAGGCCGATCCATCATGAAATTTGTTGGACCGCTGTGGACGGCGTGGGTGTTTATTGTTTCGGGGGTGCTCGTCATCGTCCTGTCTGGCTGTGGGTTCTGGTACATCTTGATGCAGGCGCACCCTGTGCCACGTCCATCTGGCATTCTGGAGGTAGACTTTGCCGTGAAGCTCGAAGATGTCAAGGCAAGAAACGGCGAGAGCAGTGCGGGCAGCTTCTCAGAGGTGGCAGAAGAGATGCTCGCAAGGGAGGACTACTCGGCGTGGTCGAT
>NW_003315032.1:1325867-1353284 GCF_000150825.1 Verticillium alfalfae VaMs.102
GCATCGAATGATGATGCCATAGCAGAGGGAGGTACATTCCGTGTTGCAAGTGCTGCGTCGGGCTCGGGTGCTCTGCGAGTGCGCTCGAGAGTGGGTGACTAGGTTCAGCATGTGTTACGGTAGCACTGGTATGATTGGTACATCTCGCAAGTGAATCCCAGATTCCGATTTCGGGACCGAGATTGTCCCATCGTGACCGACCGTGACTCTTGTGACCGATGGAGCATACTCGACGCTCCTTTGGCACTGTGGTGTGACGCAGTGGTGACCGTCCGTCATTTATGTCGTGCCTGTCGCCCGCCCTTGCATTGAAACAGACTCCAGCTCGCAGTATGCAGTTTAGTTGACGGGAACCATTTCCGAGCGCGACGTAACTACACGATATCGGGGCCAAATGCGACTTCGGCTCTCCCCACCCAAGTCCGAAGACAAGGTGCCGGCCTCCGGAGTGGATCTCCGCAGCTCCGCCGGAGTCCGACCGCTGCCACGGTCATAAGGGCGGTCAAGTCGTCTCGAATTCAATATTTCTAACCATACAAAAGATGACAGTGGTCAAGGAAAATGCACGAATACCTATTTGAAGCTCAGATTTCCAACTATCTGCAGCTGCAAGAACTCGACACCCGCGCCACCACCCAGAGCAAACTTCAGCGTCCACCATGGCAGCAGCACCTAACCCCGCCAACATCACCTTCGAGGACTTCCTCGGCCTCACAACGGCCTGCTTCGAGTGGGCAGACAGCTATGACTCCAAGGACTGGGACCGCCTGTCCCGGTGCATCGCCCCAGAGCTCCGCGTATGTCTTGTCGTCCCCCAAAGCATATGTGACTTGACAATTCTGACCCTGAAGTGACAGATCGACTACCGCTCGTTCCTAGACAAGATTTGGGAGGCCATGCCCGCTTCCGAGTTTCTCGCCATGATCTCGTCCCCGAGCGTCCTCGGCGACCCCCTCCTCAAGACGCAGCATTTTATCGGCGGCACCCGCTGGGAGCGCATCTCGGACACGGAGGTGGTGGGCCACCACCAGCTGCGCGTGCCGCACCAGAAATACCGCGACGCCAGCATGTCGGAGGTTCTCGTCAAGGGGCATGCGCACAGCTATAACAAACACTGGTATCGCAAGATCGACGGCGTGTGGAAGTTTGCCGGCCTGTGCCCCATTATCCGTTGGAGCGAGTATGATTTCGAGAAGGTATTTGAGAGCGGACGGGATGATTTCGGTGCGAGGGAGGAGATTGCGGGTGCTGAGGCGGACAAAGAGCCGGCCCTGGCTGTTGTGGAGAGGGAAATGGCGATTGCGGCGGCCAGTTGAGCTATTAAAGCGTGCCTTCGAGGAAAGACAGCACGGCGCAAGAAGGAGACGGCGACACATTTTAAAAGATGAAAAAGATGAGTATTTCAAAGTGAGTTGACATCAATGCCAAGCGTCTATCATGGCTTTATTATCGGTATAACATGACTAGAATCGCCAACAAACCACTGCTTGCCCCATGCCATAAATACATGGACTTGAGAATAGACATTCCCCTCCGCCCTTACCAAAGGTCAACCTCAATAATGCAGCTAAGAGTGGAAGTTAACGTCCTTTCCACACCTGATAGAGCCCATTCATCATGAATGTAAACCTCTCGACACGTGCTCAAGCGAGACTTTACCCTTTAAGCTGTCTCGCAGCTTGAGAGTTATTCGTAACTGCGGCAACCAAAGTTCGTTCCAATAATTATACTGTTGGTCAGTTCCTTCTTGGTGGCAACCTTATGAGGTTTTGGAAATTCGGAGCTTGGAAGCTGGCGTTGAACCGGTCGACGTTCTGGGTTTGACCACGCTGTTGCTTGGTGTCTTCCTTGTCGGAGGTGTACTGGCCAGGCTCTGAGCTGATGAATCGGTAGCTGTCTTCCGCACGTATGGTTGTGAGCTGACTGGCACGTCCCGGCTAATGTGGTTATAGTTGGCTAGAAGCGGGTTGACTGGTGTCATCTCTTTTTTTGTCTTCCACGCGGCTGGCACCTGAAGGCTTGGCATCCCTAGTAGTTGATATTGCTGCTGGCTAGTTGCCTGAACTGGCGCCTGACTGGCTGGCTTCTTTTTTGTCACCCTTTCAGTCGCATATGGCTTGGTCGCCGGTGGTTTGATGTTTTCTTGTGAAGGACGGTCCTTCGAAGCTGCTGGCGCTCTATCGACTGTCGTCTTGCTCGCTGGTTCGGAGGTGATTGGCGTAACAAGATCTAGCACTTGAGTGGCTTTTGTTAAGGCGGCTGGTGTCAGATTCGTGCCTTTGACAGCCAGCGTCTTCGCCGTCGAGGTCTTGTGGGCTGTAACCTGGGGCGTTGGTGTTTTGTTTGCGAGACTCTCGGGGAAAAGTGGCGGGCAGACAGGCTGTTCACTGACAGGTTTCCTCATGGGCATCTTCGGGGCAGCGGGTACATTGCGAGCCGACCTTTCGAACACTGGTCGGATCGGTACCTTGCGGAGAAACTTCTTCAACCGCGCAGGCGCTGTCGTGGTCTCCATGGGCAGCCAAATAGAGCTGCTCCTTGTCCGAACAGTCGCCCACAAAAATGGACGCTTCGTCTGCGGCGCGTCGTTCACGCCATCCTGAGCAGTTGCTCTGACGGCAGCCGCATTCTTCTCTGCTTCCGTGATGGCCTTGAGAGCAGCCTCCAGCTCGGCTTGGCGGGTCTCGATAATGACATCTTTCCAACGCTCGACCATGGCTGCTGCAGCAAGCGAGTCGCGTGGCAAGACAACGCGGCGGGGAATTTTGCCATTGGTATGGGCGCTCTCAATGAGACCTTGGAGCCTGCTGAGCGTGAAGAACGAGTCGCCAACCTTGACGACGATGCCTTTGCCACGTTCTAGGCCCTCGCGGCGAGGGGGGAGTAGTCTTCGGGGCGAAGCACGAGGAGGATTGCGTGCTGAGGGCAGAGGGGGATAACGGCGGCGGAAGGCGGACCAGTTGGCGATATTCTTGCTTTGGCCCGGAGGCAAGTTGGATGATTTTTCTGAGGCCATGATGAACGTTACCAGATACTGTCTAGTCAGGAGTCAAGAGGTTTGGTTCCTCGAAAGGAAAGCAAAGCGCAAGAGGGTGAAGGATGAAAAACAGCTGCGAAGGCGAATCGCGACGTGCGCTCAGAAGGTACTTATCCAACATCGAGAGGCTTGGGAGGATGAATTTGAGATTTCATGCGTCCGGGTCAAAGACCGAAAACAAAGGCTGATCTCAAAGGAACCGCCGAGGTCAAAGGATTAGACCATAGTGAGGCTTGACCATAGTCGTGTCGAGGATTCACCCCGAGGTCCTCTTTGCCTCATGGAGTTCTTTTTCCGTCAAAATGCATGAAGCAAACTTAGCCTCATGATTGGATCCATTCATATGCTGCCTGACAGGTGGCTTGTCGTGAATAATAAGGGGGATCGCAGTGACCGCCTCAAGCCCTTCAGCAGCTTATTCGACTATTCCTCAATCGGTCGATGCCATGCGGGGGCAGAGTAGGAGTTTCGTGGGGGCATCTGACCGAGAGACAGAATTCACATGATATAATAAGATCCGTAAGGAATTCCTGGAATAAGTCAGGATAAATGGGCAGGCGTTTAAACTAAGATCGCTATTATCAAGAATGATCAGGCGTAGATGATCATGTCCTTATCACGTGATGAGCCTCAATCCAGTCATTTTGATTGGTCGGAAGCTCCGCGACACCCAGAAGTGGGGGACTCTGTCAATGTGCTGATGCAAGACAGATCTTAGGTGTCGAAATGCCAAATCATCACCACGAGCATCACAGCCCCGACCCTTCCGACCATCCTTCCAAAACATCGACGTTTCTCGGCCTTCTCGTACACTGACTGCGCAAGGGATTGAAGCGCCAAACCATGGATTACGTCGAGCAGCGCATGTCGCAAGAAGCGGCCAAAGAACCCTCCAGGTCCGTCTACCCCTCCTCGACCCTCGGTCCATCCTCAAACTGACAAAAGTCTCTCTCTCTCTCTCCAGCGGCGCCTTCCTGACCCCCCTCAACGGCCTCGTCGCCCTCCTCGTCCTCTACACCCTCTACTCCCTCTTCCGCCCCTCGGCGCCGCAGACTCTGCCCCGCGAACCCCCAGCCACCGTCTTCCGAACCTTCACACCGCACACGCTCCTCCCCTTCACAGGCAAAGACAACAGCCCCGTCTACCTTGCCGTCCGCGGCCGCGTCTTTGACGTCTCGAGCGGGCGCAACTTTTACGGGCCTGAAGGACCCTATGCCAACTTTGCCGGCCGCGACGCCTCGCGGGGCCTCGCGTGTGGGAGCTTCGACGAGGACATGCTGACCAAGGATCTCGACGGGCCGCTTGACACGCTCGAGGGGCTTGGTGCTGAGGAGATGGAGGCGCTGCAGGGCTGGGAGGAGAGGTTCGAGAGCAAATATCTCGTTGTCGGGAGGTTGGTTGCTGTTGGGCAGGAGAAGGCTTAGGAACTGTTACGAGGATGGTGTAGTCAAGACATGGTTTTGCCAGAGAGGAGCATGATTTGTCTGACGAAATAATGACTTCTTTTTTTTTTCTTCATCTTGCCATCTTACCAGTCTGCCGAACGGGCTGAACACTGCGCAACCGCTGGACACAGAAAGCGTGTGGTTGGTCGTCGCAAATTGGTGATCGATCTTCAACCAGCTTCATCCTACAAGCCAAAGTGGGCCCTTCCTCAAGAGCGAGCAGTCCAATAGCCAGCGCCCCACGAGTGATTGATGCGTCCTGGCCCGTTCGAGATTGGAGACGTCAGAATCTGACAGTCCGTTGCGGCTCGTGGGGCAGAGCAAGGCAGGGGTCTCGTCCGTCAGCAGGATCCAGGATGCCGCGATCCATCGCCAGGACGGAGCGGAATGATCGTTTTGCTTTGTGATGACGCTTTCGGGAACTAGTTTCAGTTGCCAGATTGACAACGGTAAGATGACGAGGCGTTATTGGGCTTCTCCTGTGCGACAGCATTCCTTAATCCCTCCGGAGGCCCTAGCGTTGGGAATCCCTTGAAACGGCTTCGCGCCAGAGTCGTTCCCAGACGTGCGACGAGCCGGTGAAAACGGCGCTTGTCGACACCGCTTCCGTACATCGGAGACTTCGTTGTTCGTCCACCACGAAGTGATCGCGAAGCGAAATCATGGCACGCAGGCAAACAAGCCGGAGCCCATCTCCGCTGTGGCTGGAGCCGGGCTGCCAACACAGCAAAATCACCCAAGCATCGACAGCCAAGACCCTTGGAGGTGGGAGGAGCCGGCACCTCAGCTAGTGGTAGTGCTAAAAATACGAGGTAAGGGGAAGCCCGCAGGAAAGCCAACAGACAGGACTGGAGGACACCCCCGAGGCGGAGGCTGAAGGCGTGGAGAGCACGCAGAGCCCTGGTGCTGTCAGCACTTTCAAGCACTGAGCCCCACGGTCCGGGAGGACTCAGCCCCCCTTACCTAGCCTTGACGACGGATCGAGTTGGAGGGGACAGGAGATCGGAAAGGTGCGAATGAAGAGAACCATCCATCACCACGATGGTCCCTGGGCTGAGAATGTTGCCAGGCTGAGCCCTGCTTTTGGGGGGGACGAGCGACAAGCTTTGGGCTAATTTGACCATCGGAACGGGTCATGTTTTTCTCTTTTCTACTGAGCCGGTTCCCATTTCTCGGGTGGTTGTGGGATTTACTCCTTTTTCCCAAACCCCTTGATGCTCATGTTGATGTTCAATTGAGGCTTCTCGAACCGATGAACTGGACCGTGGAATCAAGGCCATCGACGAAAAACTGAACGACGTAAACGACATTAGGCCTGAGCGCAATCAGACGATCTGCAGTCCATACAGCGCAGTATTCGAATACGGTCTGAAGCTACTGCCAGTAAAGTCATCATAAGGCGCATTCTATTATCACGACCTTCTTTACACGCCTCTTCATCGACACGACCACGTCAATCACGACAATGTCTCGCGCACGAAGGAGACTCGCCTTCGTGGCCTCTCTCATCCTCCTCGTATCCCCGTCCCTCGCCCAAACCCCCGACAACGACTTCAGCCTCTACCCCTCCTCGGCGCGACCTTGTCTCCTCGACGCCAGCGACCGCTCCAAATGTAAGGGCGACGATGTCCCCTCCAACAACCGCTGCCTCTGCAGCAATGGCGGCGACTTCGTCACAAACGCCGCGACCTGCATCGGCACCGACGCGCCAGACACCCTGCTCACCGTCTACACCACAATGCGCACAGCCTGCAGCGATTCCGGTACCGAAGTGAGCATCTCTCAAGCCGAGTTCATGGCCCTCGGTGCCAGGGCGAGCAGCATCGCCGCGACGGCAACGACGACAAGGAGCTCGCCCTCTGCCACGGGCTCGACGACGACGACAACAACGGCCGCCAGCAGCGAAACCAGCGCTCCCTCCGATGTGCCTGTAGACACGGGTCTCTCGACAGGCGCCAAGGCAGGCATCGGCATCGGGTCTGCTGTCGGCGCCGCCGTCTTCATCGGCTTCGCGGCCATGGCATGGAGGTCGAGGCGCAGCCGCAAGGCGCACGACGAGGCGCGACCCATGCTCGGCGCGGCGGGCGTGTGGCATGCCGGTGGCGGCGGCCAGGGCGGTCTGCGGACAGGAAGCCCCGAGTTTGCGGCGACGCCGGAGCAGCAGGCCGCCGAGGCCGAGGCCGAGGCCAAGAAGTGGCGGCCCGTGTCGGAGCTGACGAGCGCGGGCGGCACCAGCCCCGGGTATCCCCCATCTTCGTGGGCATCGCCGCCGCAGGCGCACCAGTCTTGGGGCCAACATCCCGATCAGGCCTGGACGGGGGGGCACCTCTCGCCGCCGCCGCCGACATCAGGGCCGCAGGGAGCCGTGCCAGTGGGACACGGCTATGGGCAGGATCCGGGCGTTTACGAGCTTGCCTCTGTTGCGGTTGACACGGCTCCCGTGCCGAACCAACCGTCGGCTGTGCATCATGCTGTGGAGATGCCTGGGTCGCCGGTACCGGAGCAGTACAACAGTAATGGGAGCTGGAGGCCATGAAGGGCAGCATAAGTGGCGAGTGTGCCGTTGGCCTCGTTTTTCTTCTCACTTGGTAGGCGAGGCGTTGATCCGATGTGGGCTCAACGTAGGTAGAGTACCTCACCACCACCAGCATAGCGTAGCATTTTTTGAATATGACATGGGGAAGTTTTACTTCATTTTCACTCGTCCACCCGAGTGTATACTTTGTGGTTGTCACGTACATTTGCTTGTCTTGTACAGGAAGTGCTCAATCTATTTAGGCGTGCTTCTCGTTGACTAGCACGTATCTGAACCGGGCCTTACCAGCCTCCATGTCGAGGATGGCCTGGTTGGCTTCCTTGAGCGGCCTCGTCTCGACCCACGACTCGATCTTCTTGTCGGCCGCGAGCTGGAGCATCTCCGCAATATCAGATGGTGAACCGATACCGCTGCCGCCAATCTTGTACTCGTTGGCCAGCAGTGTGAAGGCGTTGATGGGAGGGAGCTCTCCGCCGTCGGGTGCGCTGCGGGAACAAGGTCAGCCATTGTCTCGATCTGCGACGCGCGGAAGGGACAGGGATACAACATACCCAACCTGGATGAGGGTACCGCCGACTTTGAGGAGGCCGAGATATTCCGTCAAGGGCATTTTCGGGCTCGAGACGGTCGAGACGATCAGGTCCAGGGTGCGGCCATTCTCCGTGGCCCAGTCCTTGTCGTCATCCGTCGCGATATAGGCATCGGCGCCAAGGCTCAGCACATCGCCCTTCTTCGACGCCTTTCTCGAAATTCCAACGACCTTGTCGGCACCCAGCGCCTTGGCGAACAGAATTCCGTAGTGGCCGAGGCCGCCCACGCCAACAATGCCCACCGTCTTGCCAGGCCCGCAGCCGTTCTTCCGCAGGGGTGCGAATACGGTGATACCGCCGCACAGCATGGGTGCCGCGGACTCGGAGGACAGACCGTCTGGGATCTTGACGACGAAACGCCCGTTGGTACGGTTGTAGTCCGCATAACCACCGTAGGACTTGCCCTCGTCACCAGGGTACACAGAGCCATACGTGCTGACCTGTTAAGAAGTGACGTGTCAGATCATGAGAAGACATCTCCGACTCCCGATATTCTTCGGCCCCGGGCCATGATGCACATGGGGCAAGGGGGGCTGCATGTGGGTGGGGGTTTCCGGGGGGGGGGGGGAGGCTCACCATCCCGCGGTTGCAGTAGTTTTCTTGGCCATTGGAGCACTGAAGGCAGTCGTCCTGTAGGCAGCTTCGTGCCTGAGCGCCAACGCCGACGCGGTCACCGACCTTGATGTTCTTGACGTTCTGGCCTACGCGGACAGCTTTGCCGACGATTTCGTGGCCAACGCAGCACGCTATGTTCCGGGTCAGAAAGAACGGGTACGTCTTGGACCAAGCGTCGAGGAAATTTCCCAACTAGATGGGCCTCTTGTCGGGCTGTTGTCAAACTCACGGTAGGGAGTGGGGAACCAGCCAGACTTCAAAGTGTGCAAGTCAGAACCGCAGATGCCGCAGTGGGAGACTTGAATGTCAACGTCTTCCTCAGTCCACTTCTTGGGCTCGAATTCGCCCCAGACCATCTTGCCTTCAGCGCTTGAAGCGTCGTGGCCAAGCCATCCCTCAAACTTATAGTCGCTCATGGTGGTTGTAGTGTCGTGGAGTTCGGGATGAGTAAATCGATGTCGAGTTCGAGGATATAGAGTCAATTGTGCAGATGGTGGTCTCAGAATACCCATTTCCTGGTGACCAGTACCCCGAGCCTATATACTGTTGACCACCCATGTCCAGGATGTTTCATCCCCGGCCGGTCTCCGGTTTAGCTACCATGGATGCTACCTGCTCATCTACGTTTGTGACGCGGCCGGTGATAGGTATGGCCAGGCTTGGACCCGAGCGAATTATTTCGGGCTGATGTCATGGACGCCGTTCCGCAGCTACTGCAGCCAAACCAGCACCACGACTCCACTTGACGGGCCTGACGGCTGCGGCGCGAGTCAAGGCCAGACCGCCCTGGCGGACTTAAAATCAGTTTACCGTAGCGATAAGTCGAGGACCGGGGAGATAGACAGGTGACAGCCCCGTGGCACGATGACAAGCCCTTGATGGGGGGCATAAACCACCAACGACGCTAATGCACCAGGCTTACAGCGTGGAGAGGTTTCGAGTATTGATTGTCCAATCAAGGAGCGACTGAGTCGGGGCTGGGGTCGTGTGTGATGGTTCAACAAAAACACTACAACGGAGAACTGTAAATGCGGCAAACGGTTGATGCCCTGCCGAACATGCTGCTTGATAATCGGAGGCTTTCTCTGAAAAGAAGACGGCGCAAAGTCCATCCGCAAAGCTGATTTGCTTGTTAATATACCTTCGGAATCTTTTTGCCATGGTTGGCTAATGCTTGTGCTGGCTGCTAACATCACCCCGAGCCCACATGCTTCCCGCGGTGACGGCACGGATGAATGACCGCTACCAAGCTCGACAAAGTCCGCAAGTCCGCAGAGAATAGGCTACTTCCCGACTAACCTGATCGCTACATCATGAAAAGCCTCCCCGCCCTTTTTGCAACAAAGAAATGGCATTGTCTATTGCTCCCTTGGCCTACAATCCATTCTTGTCATAACCCCAGCCATGTTGGTCGACGTAGCTTACGAGCAACACGCTCAAACAGTACTCAACTAGATTTGACATTCTAGGTGAGCTAAAAAGGGAGACGTCTCCCCTGAAATGGACTTTCCTCGTAGCAAAGCATTGACTGTAATCAGGCAACAATAGTCTCAACAACGCACTTTACCAAGTTTCGACTCGCTTTGGAACAATGGTCGTCGTGTGTGTACGTGTGTGTGCAGGGTCTTGGATGGTGAAAGTGCTTCGTTCGAATGACACTCCTGGGGTCGCCTCCTGATCGAATCAGCGTGAGATCAACAACTGAACCATGCTGGCGAATGTTCGAATGCCAGTCAACGTCGTATTGATGATGTGTATTTCGGCCGTTCCCTCACATGGAGTTCATCGCAACGGAGCCCGAACGGATGACAATTCACCCTCAGATTTGCAGGATCGAACCGCGTTCCTGGTGGAATGCCTCCCTCTGGCGATAATATTGATGGCCCCACGCTCGCCACTGCAAACTGTACGCCAGACACCAAGTACCCACTCCCTGCGAGTTGGAGAGCCGACTCCTGAGGGGGGCCACTGGAGATAAACTCTTAAGTCCAGGGCGGTAGAGGGGCCAATCGCTTTCACCAGCCCATTGAATCGAGAGTCTGAGCTACGCTTCTTAACCCCGAGAGTATGTAGATGGAGTCAATTGTGTCGAACACAGCGGTCGCAAATAAATAACAGGTCACTCACCAGCTCGCGAGAGAATTTGAAAATCAACAACAAGATAAATCTGCTAAATCTTACTGCTCAAAATGGTCTACACACTTCCGTTCGCCGACATCCAAGTCACGTCGCCCGGCTTCGGCGCCATGGGTATCAGCTTTGGTCTTGGCAGCAACCTGACGCTCGAACAGGCTGAGCCTGTTCTCCTCAAGGCGATCGAACTTGGCTGCACATTCTGGGATACAGCAGTAAGTGGATCGCATCCACCAGTCAGACGATTTGAGCGGTAAATCTGACGCTACCCGTAGGTGGTTTACCAGGCAGGTGTCAACGAAAAGCTTCTGGGAGATTTCATAAGGAAGCACAACGTCCGCGATAAAGTCTTTTGTAAGTGTCCGTCACTATAACCACAGTTATTCGGCGTCTTGCCCAAATGTCTGATCAGTGTACATGATAGTGGCATCCAAGTGCGGCATTGCTGCCTTTGGCGACATGAGTGTGACCAACTCCGCCTCTCACATCAACGAGTACATTGAAGGAACTATCGAACGGCTCGGTTTCACGCCTGACCTTTACTATCTGCACCGCATTGACCCAAGTGCGTCCGGTCCTCGCAACGTCTGTCTTATGACTAACAGGTTCGGTAGACACTCCGCTCGAGGAGTCCATCCCAGCGCTGGACAACCTTCGCAAGCAGGGCAAAACCAAATACATTGGCCTATCAGAATGCTCAGCAGCGACACTGCGCAAAGCCAACTCCAGTAAGCGATGTCTGGCTCACCAATGCGGGACCTCTATTGACGCAGCAATAGTCGCCAAGATCGATGCCCTCCAAGCTGAATACTCCGCCTTCGAGACTCTCCATGAGACGGACGGCTTGATCGACGCAGCAAAGGAATTGGGCATCGCCTACGTGGCATACAGCCCTCTCGGCCACGGTTGGCTCGTAGATGACTTCCCTTACCAGACTCCCGACGACTTTGCCCCCGATGACTTCCGTCGCACTGGTACGTCACTGCTATGTCCCATTCCTCTCTCAATAATTCGACATGCGCTGAAATCAAGGTCGCAGTTCCCAAGTTTCAAGGTGAGAACTTCTACAAGAATAAGGCGATTGTCGTCGAAATCAAGAAGCTGGCAACGCGCAAGGGTTGTACCCTAACTCAAATCGCTCTGGCATGGGTCGCGGCCCAAGGCATGATCGCCATCCCTGGCACAACCAAGTCTACGCGGCTGGAGGAGAACTTTGCGTCACGGAAAGTGGAATTGTCGGAAGACGAAAGGAAGGAACTCCGGCGTATAATTGACTCGGCCAAACCAGTCGGCAACAGGTATAATGAGGCTCAACAGGCTCGTGTGGGTCATTGAAGGCGGCCAGACAGAGCCGTGACGTCTGAGCAACGCAGAGTCAAAAAAGAAGATGACCATTCAGATACATCCTGTGGCTCTCTCGAGAACTAGAAGACGACTGGAATTTACGCTTTGACATGCTCGCGATCAATCTGAGTTGCGGGTTTTCAGAGAGAAAGAAACACGAGGGGAAGGAGAGTGGAAGTTTGTGAACTTCCTCAAAAAAGAGAGAGTAAAAGGACCTGGTGCGTGAATGAGTGTCAAGAACCTAGAATGGCTCCTTTCTCCACAAGCTGGAGATGACAGCACTTATCCTTGTGTGTTTTCATCAAGTTTGATAATATATGGCAAACAAAACAAGAGACTAACATAAAGCCCTCACTCAAATACGTTTTCGCAGGACCCAACCTACCTGAATCTTATCTCGGTTCATGATGGTTCAGAAGTCAGGGCGACAGCGGAGTCCTGACCTTGACCAGAGGCTTCTTGAACTCACTGAGAGCAGTGTCCATAGCAATCGTGTTTGCCTGAGTGCCCCGACTGGGGTTGATACCTGCCAGCCGATACTGGTGCTCGACCTGGGAGATGTTTTAGATCTCAACCTTGAATGGACAACAGAAATGTTCATCAGTCCGGCTCGTGCGGTCCAACGTGATGTGGCCTATGAAGTATCAAGGTGGGCTTCAAGCGCACATTTGGCTTGCATAGCCCAGTGAACGCATCTGACCGAGCCACCCACGCTGCCTTAGGAAAACGCTGCATCAAATGTGAGGCAAACCAACGTCCGTGGGGTCGAAGGGTTGGCCAGAACACCCGAAACGCCCAAGTCTTGCCGACACAGCTTCATTACCGATGTAAGAGTCATCAAACGCCTAAGCCAATGAGAAACAGTACGTGCCGAATTGGTCATGGTGTCATAACTCTTCTGTAATGAAGCTGCAGAGATTTGCGGTCGCTCGGCAGCCTGTAAGATGCAATATGGTATGCGTCATGACAATTGTCGCCAGTCTCGTGGAGATATATTTTGACAGGTAGGAGGACAAGCAGTCGGACGATGAAGAGGTGACGATGGGTTCTGAACTGGGGGATGGAGTGGCAACATGTTCATCCATGGGGAGAGCTAGAAATGAGTCCCCTTTTGTGTTGAACTTTGCATCGGCCCTCGGCTTGTTCTCCGATTCCGTTCCAAGAGACGGACTTGGTCCAGCAATGTCGGCGCAGGCCCTTGCTTTCCATCAATCCAGTTACGGGAGACAGACTTGGTCCACGAATATACGCACAATGCTGGTCGCGGAGTGGGTCACCAAAGTCCGCTGTGAACTCCGTCAAGCGTTGCTTCGAATCGGTCGGTGAAGCGCTAACTCATGGTCAGCAAATACTGCCAAAACAGAAGGCCGATACGAAACCTTCCGAGCCAGTCATGACCCTTCATACTTCATGATTTCTCATCAGTCCGAATGTTATGGTCTCGTTCTTCTGTCCTTGCACCACAGCGCGCGAAGACCAATAAATATCATTGCCCCAGAAGATAGAGTTTGAGTTTTGGAGTTTAAGTTTTGCAGACGCAGTCACATTGCGTAAAGTCAAAAGATCTTGCACAACACAGAATTGAGAATGGTTGCAACCGATCCGAAGACCCCAGGGCCATTTATTCCCCTCACCAGCCTGGCCCAAGATGGGTGGTCCAACGATGACGAAGCAACCGCCACGTGCCTCTGCGGTGCTGTGCAGTTCGCCTTTGTAAGTCCGCCAACGCTTACATGGAGTTCGTCGTGAATCTGGTCGAAGCCATCGACCAATATTGGCTCTAATACTGACTCACTTACAGTCAACCCAGGAGAAGCACATTCAAACCCGATTTGTTTGCCACTGCACCGACTGTCGCAAATTGAGCTCCTCCATGTTCTGCTCGGCATTTTCTGTGCCTGGAGAGGTTGTGCGGTTCCTGCGCGGCAAGGAGAATCTCAAGGTTTTCCAACACCATCAAACCACTGCGTCAGGCAAGACGATGTCGAATTACTTTTGTGCTACCTGCGGCAACTTGATGTATCGGATGAGCGCCATACAGGAGGGATTCTACATAATCAGGCTTGGCGCGGTCGACGATTTTCGTCTGGCGGAAACAAAACTGCGGCCCAACATGGAGGTATACATTGGCACCAAGGTGGATTGGGTGCCGCAGCTTGAGAACATGGCACAGATTGAAGATGTGATGGCTTTGGCGAATGCTTAGGTAGCTGCTGGAGTAGACTCAAAGTACGGGAGACATGATTGATCTTCGGTACACCTTTGCTGTTGCGCTCGAAGTGCACACAAACAAGCTCACATTAGCGGGCATGACTTGCGCTTTGCCCACTGGGTACATCACTTGAGGCAACTTCAGGGCAAGAAATGCTTGATCTTGCATGAAGCTGAGCTCGGCGGTAATAGCTCGAAGTTTTGACTTTAGTCTACTACCTAGGTATGCTCTGAGGCGCCACCTCCTCCAGACTTGAGCCAGCTGGCCCAGCATCTTCAAGAACTTCAAGGCTTCGGTTCGTGCTGCTGTTTTGATAGCTTCGCTTTTTGCGTTGAGACCACGCGTCTAGAGTATGCCAGCTTCATGATGCTGATTAACAAGGTCGGCGACCCGCCCAGTGACACCGGCCTCTTCATAATAATCAAGGTGCTTTAAACGCTGACCTCGAATCCAGTCTTTTTGTCTACCGGGGCTTCTCCAACAAGGTCGCCGGGGATGTCTACATCCCTAGCAGCACGCTTGGACTCACACTGGCAAATGCAGTTATCCATGCATACCTTAGACGGTCCCTCGCAGTGAACATAGCCCCTGCTATCACACCTGCAAAAAGTGGGAGACTGCAGGCAGCGGATGATGTGAGCAAACAAATTGCAGTAGATTGAACAGTTGGAATCTTTGTCTTCGACATCGAGGGCAGGAGTCGAGGTGACGTTACGGGTGTTGGAGGAGAGCTCGCCGGCGGCTGGCTTCAGGTTGATGATGTCGGGGGATGCGACAGGTTCAGGGGTCTCAATGTCGGCAGAGCGAATAGAAAAGGTATTAGTTTTGTCGCGACGAGCTTGGCTCAGAGTGCTGTTGGTGGCACCAGTTCCGGACAGAGGAGAGGCGAGTGCACTCATGGCGCCCATAAGAAACCCCAGTGCCGTGATGCCTGAGGTTGTGATGAGCAACTTCGTAACTGTGATGAGGTAAAAAAAAATGATGGTGGGCCTACGTGAGAACTTCATTTTCGATCTTTTGGTAATGAGTTCCTTTGGACGAAGAAACTTGGCAATTAGGAGGAAGTTGAGCGTCAAGAAGGTGTGCGGGTTGGTGAAGGAAGTAAGAATATACATGGAGACACTGTTGAAGAGAAAGACTTGGGAACGTTCTTTTTATACAAGTTTTCTTAGAGCCTACAATCAGTGAATCAGCGATTTCGTCTACTGAATTCACGGATGAAGTGAATGGAAGACTGGTACTATTCACTGGGTACCGACCTACCTACCTACCTGAGTGCCTTACTTACCTTGGTGTGTGATGTTCCTTCTGGAAGATCTTAACATGATTTTTTCACATGACTTCGCCATTACCGCATGCAGATACTTGAGGGTTGAAGGAAGTAAGACATTCGTTTGGTCTTCTCCTTTTATTAGAGTCGACAACAAGGTCTGGTTATGCTTACCGAACTACACCGAGCCTCTCGGTCTAGTGGCCCGTGCATACTACACCTGGGTCGGTGAAGAAGCTGACGTCATGTTTCCAGGCGTGCCTCAACGGCTCAACCCCTCCCCCACCTTTGTTCCAGATCGCTCCAAACCACATGCCACGGTCCGGAGCTTTGAAACCGCCCCAACCGATGATGAGCATACCCATCACGGACAGGGCCTGACTCTCTCCAACGCTCTCAACACTAGCCTCACTGGGCCTCATGTTCTGTCTACTATAGATACCTCAGCACGCTCGACATCTGACCGCTTCTTGTTCCAATCCACACCACGTTCTTCACCAAAGCCATGTCTACCCCCTCGCCAGCCTTAACGGCCAAGCAAACAGCGGCTCTCTTTAACATCCTCACGCACCACGAAACATATGACGAAATCGAAGCTCTCAAACAGCCCGATACCATCCTCAGCTATGGCCACCCCTTCACCTCCGAGGCGCCAGTCGCCAACAGTAGTCCAAAAGGCAGCTCAAGGAACAGCTCGAGGAGCAATTCCAAGGCGAGTGCCAAGAGCACGAGTCCCAACGGCAGCATGAAGAGCGCCAAGAGCGCAAAGGCATCTACAGATTCCATCGCCGCCTCGCCCGTCCTCCAAACCCTCCTTCGTCGCTTCCTCCTCACGCTGCCGGGCCTGCGCGATCTTCCCGAGGAATTCTGGAGCGTCCGCGGTCCAAGGTCTCCTGACGCGCCTGGCGGCTGCTGACCTGTCCGAAAGCTACGACAAGGGCGCCATGGGCACCAGGAAGACCCTGGCCACGGCCTTTTCGGCCATGATTGAGTCGCTCGTCAGGGGATGTCTCGGCGGGTGTCCGGCCAGCAGAGGCGCCAGCGACAAGGGGGAAAAGTACGATCTCAAGGATGCGAAGGAGCTCGAGAGGGCATTCAACGACGTGCTGTACGGCGTGGTATATGGTGACTTGATCGACGACATCACCGTCCATGTCGAGAAGTCGGCCGACCTCGAGGCGCATTCGCCGAGAATCGCAGCGGCGGTGGAGTATGTCATCTTACAGTGAGTCGCCCATCTTTCATGGACCGGCAGAGTTTTCTAATTTGGCCCAGCTTGGCAACCCTGTTCCATCAGGTCTTCATCTTGTCGCCCGAAGGCGAGTACCTGCGAAAGCTCATTGAGAGCGTCCACGGCATGCTTCCGTATGCTGTCATCCGCCAAACATTACGCATGAGCAATGCCGCTACCATGATGTCCGGGATGCTGAAGCTGTTCCTGTCAAAGCTGAGTCTTGTGGTTTCTCGAATTACATTTGGCCTCACGAGAACGCCAATGACGGGATGAATCTGCTGCAACGGTGCGTGCGAGGCCTTACGCTTTCGGGTTCGACGCTTATGTTTCTAGTATCATATCCGTCGTCACCGGCTGGGACAGCGCCGAGTTCAAGAAAACTCTGGACAAGATCGAAAAGAGGGAAAACGCCCCCAGCAGTGACGTCCTCGCGGCCCTCAAAGCCCACGCCAAAGCCTCCGCCTCGGTTCGCGCTAGCGCGAGAAACGAATCCCAAAAGTCATCCCAATCCATCATCACCATCATTCTCAACAAGTCCGACCCGGCGCTCGCCACGAAGCTCTCGACGGACCAGCACGCCCAATGCCAGGAATACTACGCCGCGCTCCTGTCGATTCGCGACCGCGACGAGCTGACGACGGCCCTGTGTACGCAGTCGCCGGACCTCTTCACGCAGACGGTGCGCGACCTCGTCGGCGGCTTCGAGCCCTACATCCGCGCCATCCACGACAAGATCGACCTGCGCGAGCACGTGCAGGACTACCGGAGCTTCGTCGACCAGTTCATCGCCGCGAGCAAGCCGCAAGCGACGGGCGGCGCGGGCGCCGAGACGCGGCTGCCCTCGGTCGAGGACTACGTGGCGCTGCTGCGCAAGAACAGGCACATGCTCTACCGGTGGATGCACCACGGCGCGGCGCAGGCGCCCGAGGTGCGCAACGTGTTCAAGGGCTGGGCCAAGGAGGCGGTCGTGCACTTTCGCAAGCCGGGCGTCGAGGTCGCGGTGCCGGGCTCGTCGGCGCACGTCGAAGGCACCATGGTCGAGAGCATGGCGGACGCGTTCGCCGCGCTGTCGGAGGAGGTGCGGGGCCCGCTGCTGCCCGTCCTTGATGCGCACGCCGGCCACCTCGACGCGCTCGAGGCGCTGTCCATGGGGCGCATGCAGCAGATCATCGACGGCGGGTCGTCGACCATGGCGGGGCCGGGCATCTTTCTCGTGTCGTGGCAGGCGCTGCTCGACAGCACGCTCATCACGCCGGCGACGCCTGACGGGGCGGTGCGGCGGGGCAAGGATGTGCAGAACAAGACGGTGGAGGGCAAGCCGGGCGCGACGGATGATGCTGGCGAGACTGAAGAGGACAAGGAGACGAGGAAGGAGGGCGAGGAGGCGCGGAAGAAGGTCTTGGGCTCGGTGCCCGAGGGTCCTGACGTGACGCAGGTTGTTGAGGTGATGGGTGCTGTCTTCCGCAAGCTGATTGCGGATGCCGAGGGGGGCAGCGATTCTGGCAGCGATATTTCGATAGACTAGATCTGCTGCACGACACGTCAATGGAAGGATCAGGGTTATGGTAGCAGGAGAAGCAACGGGGCATGACGAACGAGGCATGATGCTTTTCTTTCGACGTCCTGTCCATTTGCTCGGCATGAGGCGTCGACTTGGTGTATTAGGGTTGCTAGATATACGTAGACTTAGAACAAATGGTTGCCGTGCGTGACGGAATTTGGTCGGCCACAGCACAGCGCAACTAAGCTTTCCAATTTAGGTGCGATGCGTATGAATCTTGACATGGTCGTTCCGCCATCTTTTCGCCGACTTCAGAAACGCCCGACTTGCCCCAACATCTCAGGAGTCCCTCTGCTTCACATAATCAGTCTCGAATGGAAGGCCGGCCTCTTGCCTGATGACTCCATACATGGAAGACGAGTCAAGAGGCCAGCCCTCGGTTGCAGAGAACCGGCTTGCCTCATTCAGGTGATCCAGAGCCACCTCAGCAACATGTAGACGCGTCCCCGCCTTCGTGGCCACGTCAATGCCATGGCCAACATCCTTCAGTGCCAGGGTCAGGTCTGAAAAAGGCCTCTCGTCTCGTGCGGGCATGTATGCGCCGGTCGTTAATCGCTTCGACATGGAAAGGGCGAGTGGTCCGTATTGCTGCTCGATAAGAGACGCGAGAGCGTCTGCGCCCAGGCCCGTCTTTTCTGCAAAAACATGAGCCTCGGCAACGAGTTCCATCATGCCGGCGGTCATGAAGTTCCTGAACATGTCAGCGGACGTCAAGACACGCCAAAAAACACGAGAGGAACCAACCCTGCCGTCTTGAGCATGCTCGACTGAGAGACATCATTGCCCAGGCGAATGATGGCCCGTCCCATGACACCGACGATAAAAGGGGCGACGGCTTGCACGGCAGCCTCGGGACCGGCAATGACCCAGAGGAGCTTGCCATCGGCAGCCACGGGGCTGGCACCGAAGACAGGCGCGGCGATGAACTGGGCCCCTCGCTCCACGAGACGGGACTGAACAGCTGTGGACGTGGCGGGATGCACGGTAGACGTGTCGACGATGATCTTGCCCGAAATGTCGCTGCCGGCATCTGCAAGGAGTCTGTCGATGATCTCTGTGAGAGCGTCATCGTTGCTGAGGGAAAGAAAGGCGATGTCGGATGATGTGACCAGGTGCGCCACGGAGGGAGCAGGGACAGCGCCGAGGGCCTCGATGACTTGCCCGCGAGACTTGGTGCGGTTATAGAATTGCAGATGAGGTGCGCCGAGGTGGGTCAGATGCTTCTGTAGGTTCGTCGCCATTCCCAGGCCCATGGATCCGAGGCCTGCGCGGTTAGCTCTTCACCTTGACCGGGTCTATATCTCCGATGTACCTATCCATCCAAGCCTTGGATGCGCATGCGGGGCTGATGATGCGTCCATTTCGGTGCAGACTGCTTCTCAATGATGAGATCGGATAGGGATGAATGGTCGCGATCGATGGTTTAGAATAAGGTGCATTGAAGTGGAAGTTGAGAAGCCCGTCAGCAACTACCTACGATGGCTCTTCATGGGCTGACTCATCCTCAGGATGACCATCTCGGCATCCAGCCGTCAGTGGTCAGACGTTCACCCCCCCCCCGCACATGGGACATCTCAATCAGGCAGGCGAGCCAGGTCCACAGCCAAAATTCAAGGCAGGTTTTGCCGCGCTTGCCAGGGACGAGCCTAGCTCCGGGCACAGCCTCGATCTGCGGGCCCCACACGCCACAGGAAGCAAGCAAAGCGTTGGGGTACCACAGCCAAAAGACGTAACGATGAGCCAAGTCTGGGTCTGCCGCCCTCCCTCGGTCCCATCGGATGCCGCGCTGGATCGGTGATTAGCAATGCGCAGGGCAAGGCAGAGCAGCGGTGGCCTGCGTCACGCACACCCGCCGAGTGCGCAGAAACAGGCTCACAGTCCAGTCGAAGGCTCGAAGGCCCCACGTGGGAAACTGAGGAGGAGGAGGAGGAGGAGGTACCGTACCGAACGTTGGCAGGTACAACCATAACGGCTGTGGCTTCCCTCAAATAGCGTCCCCCGGCTCCTTCCTCCAGATCTCGCTCGCCTGTTCCTTCCCTTTTCCACCTTTCCCTCGATCCAGGCTCGCTTCGACTTCACCTCTTTGACGTGGGCTTTGGGTACATCTCAACTTTGGTTGTACGTCAACTTGCAATAGCAAGCCTCGAGTCCCGAGCTTCACGCGTCGACACCCCTTTGACGTGGGCTTTGGGTACACCTCAACTTTGGTTGTACGTCAACTTGCAATACCAAGCCTCAATTCCCAAGCTTCACGCGTCGAGGTTGTTGCTGTTTCTGGCATCAGCCATTCGTCTTGGCGGCGGTTGTCCTCTTCCTATCACCTGCACCTGTCATAGACCCTACAACTTCGACACCTTTGTCGACACCTGGCGGTGGCCACGCCTCTCATCATGGTGTCCTCCAACCCCGTCAAGTATGACTATCATCCAGACGCCGACGCCCAAGCAGCCGCCGCCGCAGCTGTTGGCCATCGCAGTTTCTCTGCGCTTCCTGCTTCCCCCGCAGGTGTCGCGCCACACATGACGGCGTCCCCGTCCGACGCCGAGGCACGCTCCAACTACTCCGAGATCAACGACCCGTACGGGCTCGGCGCCCAGATCAAGTCGGAATCCGACATTGGTCGCATCCCCCAGAACAGCGCCCCGCAAGCGTATTCATACCTTCACGCGGCCTCATGCTGCGCGCCGGGAGCGTGACCTCCAAGATTTCTACCGCACCCAGAATGACAAGATCCGCACGCTTCTCAAGAGCGTCGACGACCACGAGCGCGAGGCAAAGGAGTCGCAAGGCGACACGAACCTTCGTTACCAGATTGCCGTCAAGGGCAGCCTCGCCGCCAACTGCGTGCTGGCCGGGCTGCAGCTCTACGCCGCCACCAGCTCCGGCTCCCTCTCGCTCTTCACCACCATGGCCGATTCCATCTTTGACCCTCTGTCTGGCCTCATGCTGATGCTGTCCCATCGCGCCGTCAAAAAGGTCGACCCCCTCAAGTACCCGTCCGGCCGAGCACGCATCTCCACCGTCGGCAACATTGTCTTCAGCTTCATCATGTTTTCCGTCTCGCTCGTCCTCATCGTCATGTCGGCGCGCGAGCTGGCCGAAGGCTCCGAGGAGGAGACGAACAAGTTCCACTTTCCCAGCGTCATTGCCGTCTCCATCGCCTTTGGCACCAAGCTCTTCCTCTTCTTCTACTGCTGGTCCATCAAGCACCTGTATTCCCAAGTCGAGATTCTGTGGCGCGACCACCGGAACGACCTGCCCGTCAACGGCTTCGGCATCCTGACCTTCGCCGCCGGGAGCAACATCAAGTGGTGGATTGATCCCATGGGCGCCATCATTCTCTGCGTCATCATCGCCTCGCTCTGGCTGCGGACCGCCTACGAGGAGTTCCAGCTCCTCATTGGCGTCTCGGCCGAGCCCGAGTTTCTGCAGCTCATCACCTACATTGCCGCTACGCACTCTCCCGACATCAAGCAGATTGACACGATTCGCGCCTACCACAGCGGACCGCGTTACATTGTCGAAATCGATGTGGTCATGGACCGCAACGAGCGCCTTGAGATTGCCCACGACGTCGCTGAGGACCTGCAGATCAAGATTGAGAAGCTCCCCGGCGTGGAGAGAGCTTACGTGCATATTGACTACGAGACGAGTCACAAGCCGGTAGGTATCTGCAGGCTACCGTGGAGCGCTCGAAGCTGACACTCTGCAGGAACACGACCTGAAGAAAGATCTTTAGTAGATGGTGCGAAGTCCGGGCCGTCAACAAAAGTCGCAACCGCCGAGCGCACATGTCGCTCAGAAGACGACTGCTGCGAATGCAGAAGCGTGATTCCACTTTGAGTAGTTCAAGGGTTCTGGTGACGAGGAGACATAATCCACCGCGTTTCCATCATCCTTATAGTATGCGTTGTTTTTCCCCCCCACGGCATCAAGCCCGGCCCTCTGGCTTCACCGTGGGGGTTTCGTCCATGCATAATCTTCGTATGACATCCTCTGGCACCTGATACACTCTCTCTGCTGGTACAAGGCCCATTTCGAGCAGCTCCGCGTTGGAGACGCCCGGTCTTACATCCAGGACGTCTTTCAGCTTCCTCGCCCTGTCGGTGACGTCCTCGATCCCGACGACCCATTCGTCGGCCCATTGCTGACTTAAACCTCTCGGAATGCCAATCTGTATGCTCCTGTGTGGCAGTTTATCCAACCGCACCGTGCGCTCAGGGTCCCACTGCACACGCACCTCGCCCTCAGCAGTTGTCGCCTGCGACGCGAGGACGCCTCTGCGCAGAAGCGCTAGAAAGTCGGCATGGCGCATCTTGAGGGCAAGGATGCGCTCCTGGCCGGCATCTTTGAATGAATACCCAGCTCGATACAGCATCCACGCCCAGCTCGGCTTGACCCACGTCATGCGGGTGGGTTTGAACGATGGCGCGGCCGTCAGCTTCTGTGCTGCCACTGCAGGTTCCGCAATGGCAGCACTGTACGCTTGATACAAGGTAATGGTGGTGTCGTCGAAATCTGCCCGTATCTGTCGCGGCGGAGTTGGCGAGCTGTGATCGAGAGCTGTCATTTTTGATGTGTGAGGGACTGACAAGGGTTGATCGGTCGGCGTTACTTCAGCCCTGGATGATCATGGGGGCGGCCGTTTTATTGATGGCCAGCGCACGGCACTGACGAACAGTCGCATGGCGGCGCAAGGTTCATTCAGCCGCGGCCAATGACTCCTGCGGCGAGAGCTCACCGAGAGCGAGCGCTGAGCTGACGTTGTCGGACGCGACAGCCCAGCCTCGCTGTGATGCAACAATGCAACCCATATTCAAACTGAGTTCAGACATCAAACAGGCCGGCCCTCCAGCATTACCCCTCCACCATGGCCCGTAGCGGCTGAAACGGCAGACATGGGCAAAACAAAGGAACGGCCAGAGGGGAAGCGCCTTTATTTTTATTTTTTTTTCGCCTGCCGTTGGACAAATCACCGACAGCGGCCCCCTGCGACACCAGATCCTACAGCGAAACCATATCCCAAAAGGGAGATCTAAAAGCTCACGGCAATCTCGCGTTGTGCGACCCCCAATCCCCGGATTGGCTGTCGTCTGACATGGACTGGGGTGTTCATGCACGAGCCGGATTGCCAAGTCTCATTCGGCTGCCTTTCGAGCGTGAGGACCTGGAAGTCCCCGTTGGGAGGTGAGGGTGTCGTTGCTTTAATACAGACGATGGACGCCCGCGACGGGTGCGGCCGTGTCGACCTGCTGTCTTGTCTGTTGACGGCTTCACTCTTTGGCGCGCGTGCGATTGCTTCAATCTCGGCAGCTGGGGCGACACGCTGCCATACACAGGCTCAGTCACTCATTTCCTCGTAGTCTCTGCACCTCTTGGGGGGGCTTCCTCGTGCCGATCGCGAGCTGACGAGCTTCCCGACCGCGTGTTGAACCAATTACGACAAGAACGGGAGACTTCTTGCCACCCACGTCCGTGGATGATAACCCGGCATCTCATCCCACGACAGTCGGATCAGACATCAGCATCGACCCGCCGCTGCGTTTACACGACACGATGCGCGGCGCGAGACATCTGACTCGCCTAGCCGCCGCGCTGTGGCTCGTGACGGCCCCATCCGTCTCCGCCCAGAGCCTGGGATCGGTTCTGGCGGGACAGGCCAACCTCACAACGTTCCGCAGGTTGGTGCAGGAGAACCAGGATGTATACACAGACTTGCCCAAGGACGGCGTCACTGTACGTTTGGTGTGCCGCGCGCATGGTTTGGGGGGGGCCGACGACTAACGAGACAGATCATCGCGCCAAACGACGGCGCGTTCGTCAAGGGGCAGGGCTGGGATTCGGACGAGTCGAGCATCCCCAAGTGGCTTCAGTACGGCATTCTCTCGGGCCGCCACGCGCTCGAGAAGCTCGCACCGGGTGACACGCAAACCATCCCGACGCTCCTCACAGACAAACGATTCGCCAATGTGACAAATGGACAAAAGGTGCTCGTCACAGTGCAGCCGGGAGGCGAGGTGGTACTGACGTCGGGCGCGGGCACTCATGTCACAGTGGTCAAGGCCGACGTGCCCTTTGACGGCGGCCTCGTGCAGATTATCGAGTCGCTCATGGTGACGCCACGGCGGCTTGAAGGTTCGATTCGTGACTCGTATACAGACCTCACGGGCTTCCTCGGCGCGCTGTACCGGGCGGAACTCGTAGACGAGTTCGCCGAGACGGCCAACTCGACCATCCTGGCACCCCACAACGCTGCGTGGCAGCGGTTTGGGGCTGGGTTCGAATCCATGGGTCGCGAAGAGCTGCGCCGTGTGTTGCGATACCACCTCGTGCCGGGGCGGGTGCTGCGGGCGGCGAACCTCGAGGATGGCACGCGGCTGGCGACGGGCGACGACAAAGGGAACGGAGGTGCGCGTGACACGTTTTATCAACGACATCTATGTCGACACGGGGCGCATCATCCAGACGGATCTGCTCATCGCCAACGGCATCATCCAGGTCGTCGATGCCGTCCTCAATGTCGACGAGGGCGGTGCCAAGCCCGATGTCACGGCCTCGGCGCAGGCTCCGGCGTTTACATTTGCCGAGGAAGAGGCGAGCGGTACGGGCACGGCGGCCGATGTGCCCTTCACGTCGGCGCTGCCCTGCACGGCCGAGTGCACAACGGCAACGAGCCGGGGCCCGCAGGCGACGGGGGCCACGGAGGGCAACGGAGGAGGTACGGCGAACGGGGATGATGCCGACAGCGCAGCCGGCAGGGCCAGGGAGATGGCCGGGGTCACAGGGCTTTTTGCAGGCATCCTAGGTATCTTGTTGGCGTGATGGGCGATTGGCCGTCAGATTGCAGGTAGCATCATGCTCGAGGTGTAAGCGCAGAGAGAGGTCGAGGATCAGGCTCTGACCCGGGAATTGGAGATCTGACCTTGTCAGATTGGGTGGCAACCCTTACTTACTTGGCTTACTTTATGCGCACAAGACACTAGCTGTCTGTCGCTCGACCCATTCAACTCAATAGAACCACGTTATTCCCCCGGCCGCTCGCGTGGACGAGGCACAGCGGCGACACACAAGCAGCGACACACATGGCAGCATCAACGTGCCATGTTCCAGCTTCATGCCCCCCCGCCCCGACAGGCAGCGCATGTGAAACCCCGCGGATCATGACCAGCCGACACGGTGGCTGCCACAGGGCTTTTCGGAAAAGTCATCATAGGCAGGACGACAGTGCATAGAGGCAAAGAGGGGGAACTGGGCAAAAATAGGTGCGAGATCCCGGGGGCCCGTGGAGGTCCAGGGGTTTCCCGCTCACCACAACGACGTTTCATGATGGCTTCAGGTGGCAGGCCTGAGCTCGCGCTGCCCAACGTGCCTCAAAAAGGTTGGCCTCTGCTCCACGCGTGATGAGGGCACCAGTGTGCTGTGCAAGACGTTGGCGGTTTGGATTGATTGACCGGTCTATTGAATCCATGTTGCATTGGGATTGAGAGTGTCGTTGGGTCGTTTCTTCGCCCTTTCTTCTTTTTGTTCTTTTCGCTCTTTCGTCGATCTTCGGAATCCCCTCACTTTTTTTTTTTTTTTTTTTTTTGGTTCCCTCGTACTCTGACCCTGCTTCCGCCTGGGTGCGACGACGCGGAGCTGGCTCCAGAGGATACGCGCAATGGGGCGAGCGGTTCCGACTTTCAACTTTTCTGCATCTTCATCTTCATCTTCATCTTCATCTTCATCTTCGTCTTCATCTACTTCTAATGGTCTTTTCAGCATGGCAAGGTTACTACTCCTCTGGGCAACACTGGCCATCAGCTTGGCCGGCGCCAGTCCGCAGTTCATCCCAGTGGTGCCCTCGACACCGCGGCCGCCTTCACAACCACCGCAACCACCGCAGCCGCTGCAGCCGAACCCGCAGCTGCCGACGCCGCCGGCCGTCCCCGGCACGCCGAACCCCAGCGCCTGTGCCCAGGTTGCCCAGGAGGCCGATGCCGTCCGCGCTCGCGATCCGGCGGCGGTGCCCACAGTCGCCGCCCAGCTCGCCTTTGACTGCCTCCAGTCGGTGCCCAACAAGCCGGCGCAGGCGCAGCGCCTCATCACGAGTCTGCAGGCCTACGTCCAGTGGCAGAGCACCCTCGCCTGGCTCAAGAACCCGCCAGCCACCTACATGCTGCCGCCGGCGGATATCGAAGGGGCCCTCGCCGATATTGGACGCACGGCGGCCGCTGGTGGTTTTGGCAGCGAGTACAACTTTCAGCTGGCCATCCTCGAAACGTTCGCCTCGGCCCACGACGGCCACTTCAACTACCGTGGCGATGTGTTGAAGGGGTTCGCGTTTGTCAACGGCCTCGCATCCGACATAATTTCTGTGTCGAGGGACGGCAAGGAGCCGCCGCGTCTCTACCACTCGTCCATGATGTCCAACGGCAGCAGTGGTGAGGGTGGCCGTTTCCCTCCGGCCATTGTCCGCATCAACGGCCAAGATGCCAACGCGGTCATTGAGGAGACGAATCTGCGCTTCAGCGGATTTCAGGATCAGGATTCGCAGTGGAACTCCATGTTCCCGACCTACGCGAGCCCCGACGCCGCCCTCACACTGTCTGCTTCGCTTGCCTTCCAGGGCCCTTCGTTGACCCTGACCTACGACAACGGCCAGGAGAGGACGGAGCCGAGCTGGGCCCTCGTCCGGGCCGCGGCGAACTTGACGGGCATCCGCAACGGTGAGGACTTTTACGAGAGGTTCTGCAACCCCGACTCGCCGACGAGGCCTCGACAGCCGCCGCAGCAACCTCAACAGCCTCAGCAGCCGCAGCAGCCTCCCTCGCCACCGCCGAATACGACCCGCCCTTCTCTGCCCGGCTACCCTGCGCCTGTCGTTCGTGACGGCGGCTCCGACACGACGTCTGGCTACTTCATGCAAGGGCCGGGCCTCGATACGACAGCCGTGCTCGCAGTATCGTCTTTCGCGCCTGGCGGCTCCATCGGCACGCTCGACTACCTGACCGATTTTCAGACGACCGTAGCGTCGTTTCTCGCCGAGTGCAGCAGGCAGAACAAGGACCGGCTCGTCATCGACCTGTCGGCCAACGGCGGCGGCCTCGTCGTTGCCGGGTTCGAGCTCTTTGCCCAGCTGTTCCCGGACGCGCCGCGGTTCCAGGCGACGAACCTACGGCTCGCCGACTCGCTCGTCGCCATTGCCCGCGGCGTCGACGCCTTGCCGCCACAGCTGCAGCCCACCAACGCCGACCAGCGCGACGCTCTCGCTCAGCTCGCCACGAGCGCCGTCGTTGGCAACTTCGTGCCGGGCGAGGTCCAGACGCCTGCTGGTGATGGCTTCGCCAGCGTCGAGACCCTGCTGGGCCCCGTCGCCCAGAACGGCGACCTCTTCACGGCCTTTCAGCAGACCCCCCTCAACCAGGCGAGCGCGGCTTCACCTCACGGCGTCGGCAACCGGG
>NW_003315032.1:1353441-1357071 GCF_000150825.1 Verticillium alfalfae VaMs.102
CGTCGGAGGGCGGGCCAGGTTTTTTTTTTTAAACGACATGCCAGGCGGCGCGGGGGTCCGGTGCTCGCCCCTGTCCGCCCCCCCGACGTGCGGGCGCCGCCTCGAGGGGCGGCCGAGCTCGGTGAGATTGCCCGCGGCTACGCCATCCTGGGCAGCGCCACGCCCGCGTCGGCCGGCGCCGTCAACGGCAAGAACTCGTTCATGCCCGGCGACGCCAACACGCCGCTGCAGTTCCTGTGGCAGCCCGCCAGCTGCCGCGTCTACTACACGCCCGCCATGCAGCGCGGCGCCGAGGCCGCCTGGACCGTGGCCTCGCGGGCGACGTGGGAGGACCAGAGCCTCTGCGTCGAGGGCAGCGTCAACAGCGGCACGCCTGGTGGCGGCGGCGTCGGCGGCGGCGTCGATCCGGCGTTCGGGGCCGTCGAGCAGGGCGTCATGGTTCCGCCGGGCGGCGGCGGCGGCATCATTGGCGGCACTGGCGGTGGTGGTGGCGCGCCGGGATCAGCGCCGGGGGGTGGTGGTGGTTCTGGCGGGAATGCCGGTGCGTCGCTGGAGGTGCGGTGGGGGGTGTTGCTGTTGGCGTTGCTGCTTGTCGTCTTGGTGTAGGCGCTTGGAGGCTGGGCACAAGGTTGCATTGATGGCATGGCAGGGCGGGGCATGGCGAGCGTGGGACATTGTCATCTAGCTTTCTGATGGTTGGGCTTGATACCTCTTTGATTTAATGATATTGACATCGATCAGTACACAATATCGTGTGGAATGCAGGCATGTTTCTAATCTGAGCCCTGGGTATGTAGCCCCTGTCTAAAAGACTTTCGGCTACATCTTCAAAGCCCGCCAACTCTACCAGGCCTCTGGTGCCATTTTGAAGTACCGTCTACTTTCAATATAGAAACACTCGAGCGTAGGAGAAGGCCAGACCGCCTTCCGCGACCTCTCGTTGACGATCCAATCAGCTGTTCTCGCCGTCTCACGATGTTGGCCCGAATCGAGACGATGAAGATCACACTGGCGTGTCTTGCGTGTCTATTTGGGTTAGGCTAACGGCCGCAGATGGGGCCAAGCTACTTAAATGCGCTTGTCAGGAACACGCAGAAGCCATGACCGTTCTTATTCGTGTTTGCTGTTTTCGTCAGGGTCTTGCCTGCTATGTCGCGAGGCTACTGGTCAGATGGCACGAATGTGGCTGCGCCAGTTGGTACTTGTCAGGCGTAAAGTAAGGCGCTATCCAATACCACATTTGGCTTGCATACAGGATTCGGTGTGCGAATGGGATCTCCGGCGGTCGAATTTCCGTGACCTCGTCCTTGGTCAGGTAGTCTCTATCGTAGCTACAGTCTCATGGGTCCCGTCAGATTGATCATAGTCGTGTGGCATGCTACCCCCTCGTGGCTGTATGGACACGGAGGGTCTGTGGGCTTCTTCTTCTAGTCTTGAAGCTTGTCAGAACAGCGTTCAGACACCCGTCACTATGGAATCTCACGGCGAAGTTGGTCGGTCACCCAGTCGAAGCGCTTGGTTCATGACCCTCGATAGTTGAAATGGCCCGAGAGAGGACCAGCAACCAACGCGAAGCGAGGTCCTGACCTAGCCTGAGCTTGCCGCGCAATCTTACCTCCAATCAACATGGCCGCCTTAGCTAGAATTGGATTTTCTGGAGTAAGTATGCTACTACGCCCATCGGTCATTGGTCGTCTGTGTTATCTGTGTTGGTGGCGCGTCTTCACCATGTATCATGTCCTGCAAATAACGATCCCCCTGAATAATCACAAGACACTTCATCACTGTAAATTGGACTAGGGAGGTTGACTCACCGGTATCCTCCAGCTGCTGATTGGAAAGGAGAGGACGATGTAACAGGAAGAACACCCGGATGGCAGTCCATGCCAACGGCTTCACATTCAACTTCTCCTCAGCTTGAGCATGTAGCCGTCACGGCTGTCATCCCTGACAATGTACGATTCTGGCGACCCAGGGAGCTATAAAGAGGCATCCAACTACCTCGTTGTCTTGGTCCACCTGTCTCGTTATTCCCCGCCGACACCCATCATCTCTATTACTTGGCTAGTTTCCAGTCCATTACCCAACGCACCAAAATGCATCTCCCCACTCAGCTAGCCGTATCCCTCCTGGCCGGCCTTGCGACTGCCGACTTTTACTTATGGTCTGGCAGTTGCTCCACCTCCTCCGGCCTCAGGTTTCCCCTCTCTGTCGCCTCGAATGGCGGTCCTTGCAGTGGTACTGTCTGGAAAGGCGACTGGGGCAGCAATATCATGAACACGACCGATCCCTGCAACAAGAACGCTGAGTACTGGTACAAACGAACCGGCAGCGGTACCTACGATCTGTTTCGAGACGTCGCAGGAACCAGAAAGGTCGGCAACTGCAAAGATGGCGGCAGAGTGATCCAAACTTGCGGCCTGACGCCCATTGGGTGCTCCATGGCCCGTATCGGACACTGTAAGACGCCGACCTGCAACATGAAGAATTGAGGCGTTGGACATCCTATGGTCTCGGGTCCGACAACTCTGCTTGACGAGAGGGGGATTGAGTTGTGACGTGAACTCAAGATACTGTCGAGGTCCAATGTCGTGGTTTGAATCCCTTGTTTCGATAATAAGTCGGCATTGTTCCGAGGAAAAGGGGGTTATGGCTCCGTCGATAGCTAGCTCACCAAGCTGATGTAATTAATATCGCACGGCGTCTTCTTCGGCTCACCCCGACGACACTTGTTACTCAGCTAACTCCTATCAACAAAGATATGACGTGCACAAAATTGTATCCAAATGGAAATCGAAAGTGTTCGGTCAATGCCCTCAAACCCATGAACATCGCCATCAGCCCGGCTAGCAGCATTTCTGACGCTTGGGAAGTATTACCATGTCATGGTATTATCTGTGCCCGGGGGGGGGGAGGGGTGGCACGTAACGTTTGCCCTTGACTGGCGGTGAAACGACGGAGGCAGCTGAAAGCCTCGTAGAATAAATACTCGGCTGCTGTGTGGAAGGCCTGTGCTTAGGAAGGGGACGCTCCACACTTTACTTTACAAGGTAATAAGACTTGTCTACTGTTGGAACTAACAGGTGAATTATCGCAATATATATTACGACACGTGAAGAAAGATCGTTCCATCGCATGAGATTAGACAGCATCAGCTGCTTGTGCGAGGCACGATTTGGTTGCGTAACGTCAGACAGGCCAGATTCTATTCGATGCACTTTGCTGACGGAATGGGTATCTGAAATCAACTATTTCCGACCTCAAGCACGAGAGATTCACATATCCATTCGAATTTAGGTTCACATTCGCTCAGGCATCCGGAAAGGGTGTGCTTCGGTGTTCAAAACGTATTCATCCAGGCTGATTAAATCAGATGGTGAAAAAACGAGATAAAAGTATTTGAGCGTCTCGGCAAGCCAGAAGCTCTATGAGAAGATCAGTCACCAATCAACCGACAAGGATGAAATTGAAGCGGGCTCATGACTTACTTCCATGTAATCTTCCTTCGGCAGCTCTTCTGTCGCTAAGGTGACGTCTTTTACAGACGCATGCCCGTACTGTGCCGCCGTTCCTTTGGCGACAGGCGTTTGAACATGGTCCAGGCGATATCCTGCCACGCCGGGTCACCGG
>NW_003315032.1:1357368-1360088 GCF_000150825.1 Verticillium alfalfae VaMs.102
CATCATGCCAGATGGAAAGGCGTTGTAAGCGTAGGCGCATCCATGGGCTAATTTCTTCCCCGTTTCGACCTCCTCGGGCTTGTTGAATATGCGCCCGGCCAGAGAGACGGTACCGCCGATGAAGCACGTCAGATGCTCGCTCTCGGGGTCGAAAATGACCTTGCCCTCTTCGCTGACCTTAACGTTGCCAGATATAAGGATATCGGCCTCATCGGGAAGCATGGGCCGGAAAAACATGACTTCATTCGCTGTCTTGAGAAAGTCTTTTGTCATGGTCTCATACATGGGGCTTGAGCCGCCGAGGAGGGCGTACATCTTCGGAAGGTACTCAAATAGTGAGTCAGCGCTACCTCCAATGGTGAACTCTCTTCTTGCGCTGACGTTTTTGTCTCTCATGGACACCCAGATGGGCCACAGACCAGGTAGGTGAGTCTTTGACTGCTGGTCTCGGAATACCTCCATGACGCCCGTGACAGCATCGTAGTACTTCATGTCGCCAGTGACCTGAGACAGTCGCGTCATTTCAAGTGATAGAGTCCCAGGCGAGGCCGATACAACCCAGGCCTCGACGGTGAGCCCTTGACCGGTCTTGGCTTGATTGAAGCTGATGAAGTCGACGGGCATGTGATTTGGTGTATTGAAGGCGCCGTAAAGAAGATCACCAATCTCGATGGCCTTGGTGAGGAGTACGTTACGTTTGCTGAGATCATAAGCGGCCAGCAGGCCGCCAAGGTAACGAATTGTAGATTCAAACATATTGACTCGGGATGTGGAGGATTGTCCAAAGTCAATCTTGGCGACGGCCTCGACGGCCTCGTCAAATTCAGCTCGGAGCCCCATGATCCATAGCGTGTCGAGAGAATCGACAAGAGTCGCTGCCCAGCCTGAAAATTGGTCTTTGGCGGTGCCAGAAATAGGATTAACAGCATCCTTCATCCATGCGTGTGCACGGTAGTGTTGCCAGTCCTTCTCAAAAACGTCGCGCACAACTTGGCGACGGCTCCGCTTCTTCTCAATTTCGGCCTTAGACTGCGGGCCAAAGGAATACTGAATCTTGGGAAATGACGGGCTTCTATGGCGAGGCAGAGCAGTGTTACCGCCGGGCGGCTTTGGGGGTTGAGGGTACACAAGATCAATCTTGCCCCAGTCAATGCTGCTCTTGACTACATCGACAACGGGGGGGTCATCATTCATGTAGTGACTGAGACGGATGGACTCTGTGTCCTTGTTCGAGGGTTCGAGAAACAAAACGTAGAAGAGAATGAGGACTACAGCGAACCCCAAGAGGAACTGCCGCGTCTGCCGACTTTTGCGACGTAGGGGTATCATTAGGGTCCTGTGGAACGACACGTTGTCGTGGTAGGACCGTCGTGGCGCGGCTCGAAAGAGTGCAATGGCACTGAATTGGGGCGCTCCATGTTTTTATGAGCAGCTCAATGCTCGTTCGTTGGCTTGTGCTTGCTCGTTCACGCTCGCCTCTCTGTATACGTTGGCCCGTATGGGGGATGGACACTTTTCTTTTGCAGGGGTTCATGGGGCACGACCAAGCTTGCCAAGCCAGTAAGGTCACAGGCGGCACGACAAGCATGCGGCCGGGAATCGGATGACTTCAAACGAGGGGTCTCTAACGGCAGATCCATCTTTTCTGTATGTAACATGGACGAATCAGGTAGTTATCGACGTCCACTTACCCTTCGTCAGTAAGGGGCTTGTGCGCCATGCTTATTGTGTGAATAAGATTTGGGCCCGACAGATAAGGTTGTGTAGGACAGACGACACGCTGATGGTGCTTCTGGAGCTGCGCTACACATGCTCCCCTCGGCTGCGTAGCGGCCGCCGGATGCCGCCATCAGGCAACCTCCTTGTCCATTTGATACAGGGTGAAGCAAGTTTGACGTCTGGAGAACTACCATGCGCCCCCCAACGCCGCGCTATGAGCGGGCCGTTACATTCAGCGGCAAAGTGTGGTTCCAAATTTGGGGCGGCGGGGCAGCCAGGTGATGAGCTCGCAAAGAACATAGCCTTGCGCCAGGCCGGTGACATGTTCACGCGCGTTACTCTCAATGCCGCATCCATTTCACTAGCATCTGTCATATGGCGCTCGTGAGGTGATTCTGCGAGTTTGAAGCGTGGCGCCGAACATTCGTAGCTATCCAGCTGCAATAGTAGACACGGACTTAGTCACTTAAATTATTGCCAATCAGAACAGATGTTTCTTCAAGCAATACGCTCAGTGCGAGATGATTAGGGAACTATGTACAGTATTCATTCACATGCTCTCGTTAAAATGGCATTAATAGTTATGCATGCCATAAAATCATCGATCAACCTCCCAAAACTCCTTGGTACCAGCGTCTGATTTTCGCCATGCTGCGTAACGAAACCTACCCCGAATGCACGTTCACATCGTAGTTCCAAGTTCCCTTAGAATACATGGAACGAACGGCGGCTTCTACAACATCGACAAACCGAGCCTCTTCAATGACAATGTCCTGGGTGTGCCAGTTGTCGCGCTTCTCCAGGTGTCCTCCCGTCCTTGACCTCCCTGAAGCCATCGTCGACATGCCGCCTCCCGGGGTCGTTCTCTGGATTCACAGCCTGGGCATGTACATGGAAATAGCCGAGGCCACGCATGGCAGCCACGTTCCGGAACCCAGCATGCGTCATGGTCCCCGGCTGGATCTCAACGACGGCGCCAACGTCTCACGCATAAACATGGC
>NW_003315032.1:1360372-1366634 GCF_000150825.1 Verticillium alfalfae VaMs.102
CGCGAAAACCGAAAAGAAGTCGGCCGCGGAGGAGCACTACTGGACGTCGGCGTCGTCTTGCCACAGCAGATTGCTGCCACCTGCGAGAAGGGATAATGATGTTGGCGTCTCGGGCGGCGTCCACGGCGGCAGGGTCGGCTAGGAGTTCCTTCATGCGGAGTGGCCTGCGGTTGGCGGCAAAGAGGGTCCATAGGTCGAAGTACGGGACCATCCTCGCGCGCGTCGAGAATCACAACCTGGGTGTCGTTGACGTCCTCGGGCGCCCGAAAAAAGGGTTTGTTGTCTTGATCGCGCGACATTCGGAGCACATCCATTGCCATGTACGAAGAGTAGATCTCCATCAGGCAGTGCCAAGGATTCGTCTCGCCCTCTCGCTTGAGGAGCAGGAAGTTTTTGGGCGGCGGTCTTTTTGGGTATGCCAATGCCGATGGCGTGCTGCCGGACTGTGGTGTGACACTCGGAGAAGCTTCTTCAGCCACTGCGTCGTCTGGTGGAGGCGCATCGTCTTGTCGTTTAGCGGTGGCCTTTCCGTCGTCTTTGACTGGCGGAGGCACATATTTGTTGAGGTCAACGGCACGAGAGAGGATCTGCGCCGGCCCCGTCTCGTACCAGTATCCCCTGATCTTGTTGAAAGGTATCAATCCCGCATCGGTTTCCTCCTTTGCGAGGGTACGCAGCGGACAATCGAGGTGAAATTTTTTGGTAGCCCCCTGAAAGGTCTGCACCGCGGCCGATACACAATGAATCGACCTGATGATCCGGTCGGGAGTGGCTGTGGAAGCAAGTGAAAGTTGACTGCGCCTCCGACGCACAATATGATACTTTGTGCCGGTGAAGCTCGAGCAGGTATTGTTCGGAGAATCGTGTCTCGCAGAACGATGGTTGAGGAATGACGAGGCTATAATCGGGCGGGAAACTGGGGGATTGGGCGTCGTCGGGGTTCGAGTTCGCTGCGCCGTCGACGTCAGCAACTGGCGACGTCGATACAGGCGTTGGCTCGGTCGCGTCGGGGGCTGGCGGATCCTGCTTTGTCGGAGCAAGTGTTGCGGGGGGGCTGTGAGGTCGCCAATTTGAGGTTTGGTCGGAGATGTAGGAATAGGAGGCGGGGTGGAGGTACAGCGAAGAGAGGGCGATTGAGATTAGGACCAACAGCGCGAGCGCAACGCCAACGCGCTTCTGGGAGAATACCCTCAACAACATGGCATCGAGGGCCAGCCGAATTTGCGCAAGGTGGTATAGATATCGGAGCAAGGGCTCTGGGGCGAGGGGTCACTGGTCCGGCCTCATTGACCTAGCGTCAAAAAGTGTCGCGAGCCTCGTAGTCGAGACAACAGACTGATGGGTAGATGAAGAAGGAAGCGAAGCACGAGGTCAGAGTGAGCTCGTCAGACTCGGCAGGGAACCATCGCCTGGCAGCCTGGCCTCGGTACCTCAGGCGGCAAGCTTCGTCCGTATCTCATGGGCAAATGCGCTCCGTAAAGTGCTACGATAAACCCTGTCACCTCCTCCCAGCGTGAGTCGCCGAGGGGCCCCTTTAGTGTACAGCAGCAGGCCTACAAGTGGAGGGGCCGGAGCACTATGGAGCCTTGATGAAGAGGTCAGTGTTCCCATAGGTAGCTTCGAAAAGGACCCCTGTCCGACTGAGAGTCTCTCTCTCCTTGGCGTGATGCTCTCTCCTGGGATGAGGGTCTTGCACCAATGGCATTATGGCGTTTAGGAGGGTGGGCAATCTCAAAGTGGGTGTCCTCTTGTTTGCGACGGAAGCGTTTGTGTCACCTTACGCTAAGCCGATTCTGAACACTTCTTCACCATGTCAACTCTGTTGCGGCTGCTACCGCCACGAGGTGAGACTAGTTTAGTTTCTTGAATTCAGAGAACCTGGAGGGGTGAAGAAAGCCCAGCAGAAGATATCCATTCGAGGCGGCCTTCATCCAGCACAATCAGCCTCGGGCGAACTCGCTTCGAAGGGAAGGCAACTCATGTGTGGTGTCGCCAGCAGGTCCCGACAGCTTGGAACCCAATTTCAAATCTCTGACGTTGTTGGTGATGTACAGGTCATCATTGGTGAGCTCACAGCACCGCCTCGACTGAGTCAAATGATGAGGATTAGCGCCGTGCAAGGTTCAGCTCTCCGCGGGCGGAGCAGACCACTCTGATCGCGCGCAATCCCGCGATTGGCCAGCCCGGCAGCGGCTGAAGGGTCGAATCACCAACCGTTCCTTGGCGCATGGTCAGAGCCCACTACAAGCGGGCCGTTCCTCATGACAGCCGACGGCGCGGAGGAGGGAGACCTGCTTTGGCATGTTCCATGTTGGTCGGCGAGCCTCAGATCAGGTAGTCTCATGGGGAGGCCTTTTTCTTGCTCGTCCCCCCTGCTGGTCAGGGCCAACATGGAGGGTATGGTGGGACTCTCTGTCGGGTGCTGGCTGGTTGCAAAGGTGCAGCTCGGCAAACCTGAAATGAACTCCCTGTCAGTCAGTGAGCATACAATGCATTGTTTAGGCGCGTGACTATTATTGTCTACCTTCGCGTGCTGCTGCAGGATGGATGCATTGAGACCGAAACTGGGAGAAGATGGGCACGAAACAAAACTCTCTTCTCGTCCGCCCGCGGTGCCTCCGCGTCCCGCTCCTTGGTCGTTTTCCTCCCGAGTTAACAGGGTCTTTGACCATCTTTACATTCGTTACACACAGTATATTTCTAATATTTGATTTTGTTCCTTTGCTCAACTACCTACCTGATGCGGCGCCCTTCTAGTTGTCGGGCTTGCCCTCGAGCTGTCTTTGGGTTGCTGGTCTCCATGACTATGATCGATGTGGTCTCAACACAATGCTTGCCGTATCCTGTTGCCGCAAAGATAGGCAACGTCACACTTTCCAACGCCCAGGAGGCAAGAGGAGTGGCGGTGTCCATAGGAACACCAGAGCAGGAATTCGCCTTTCTTCCACAGTGGTATGAGTCTCCCTAACCCACTCGAGAGGGTATCGATCAGTCGGGATGGCCTATCGTGTGCCATCTGACTGTGGCTTTAGAGGATCATTGCTCATCTTTCCTATTCAAGGCATCTGAACAACACTCTTGTGTACGGTACTAATGGCTTTTGCATCGGTTTGGAGGTGTCTCCACAGACTGAAGACGGGTGCACGACATTTCGGGGTGGACAGTACGACATGGTTGCATCATCCAGCCGAAAGAAGACGGATTCGGACTCCCATCCCGTAGATGGCGCCCAATTTCCGAGCATGAATTTCGTCTCCGACAACGTCAAGATCAACGAAAATGTCTCGCTCGATGGCTTCCCTATTGGCATCCCTCTTCAAGATTGGGCCCAGCAAGGCTATCATCCCATGATGGCTCTCGGTATGGGAGCCAACTCAACACTTCTCACCGCGCTCACGTCCAGCGGGAAGATCGCCTCACGCGTTTGGAGCATGTTTCATGGCTGGACTGGCGGTAGTTCCCGCAGCCAAGTTGATGGCACCTTTGTCCTCGGTGGGTACGATCGTGCCAAGGTCAATGGCCGCGGCTATAAGATGTCCCTTCAACAGACGGAAGGTTGTGACACCGCCATGATGGTGACCATAACCGACCTTGTCCTCAATTTCCCCAACGGAACCACCGCCAGCATTTTTCCGAATACGCTCCGAAATGCCCTCACTGCATGCATCGTACCCGACTATCCTGTCCTCATGACGCTCCCCATCGACCCTCACTTGGATAACTTTATGGATATCACGAACCAGACCATCACGCAACGCACCTTTGGCGAAGCCTACTTCAGCATGGTCTACAGTGACGACGATGTGCCCTACGATGGTGACATGACAATCGTCATTCAGGCTGGTCCTTCCATCCGCATCCCCAACCACCAGCTCATCGTCCCTAATCGGGTCATGCCATCCGACTCGCCTGGCTGGGTGGCAAACTACTCAAGCCATAACCTCGTCATCAACGGCATTCAGGGGGGCAACTCTGACGACGTTATCAAGCTTGGGAGACAGTTCCTCTCGTCGGCATACGTTATGCTCAACCAAGACACGAGCGAGTTCACATTGTGGGAGTCAAACCCGACCGCCGACGTTGACCTCGTCGCTGTCGATTCCAGTGGGAATGAGTCAACGGAGTGGTGCGAGCCCGAGGAGATAGAGTCCCCGTCCGGAAGTGGAACGCCTGCCCAAACGAACCCAGCGTCCGCAGAAAGCGACAGCGGCCCGTCCACTGGCCTCATTGCCGGGGCTGCGGCAGGCGGAGGCGCCGCCCTGATAATCATCGCCATCGTCTCTTGGCTCCTGATCCGTCGGCGACACAAGAAGCGAGCCGCTGCTGCTGCCGCTGCTTTGGCACCAGAGATACAGTACACCGGTGCACCGGCCGACCACATCTCCTCTCATGACGGTTGGTCGCAGGGTGGCACACCCGCCAACGGCCAAGTCCCCCAGTACGCAGAGCTTCCATACCAAGAATATCCCCGGGATGGGTACTTCAAGCCAGAGCTGCAGGGAACAACGCCTGACCCGCATCGTCCGATTCAGGGGCCGAAGGATCAGAATCATGGTAGTTACGAGTTGGCATAGGATAGAATGACCGTTGTTTGATGGAGAACGATACCACGCATTAACAGAACCGAACAGCGTTGCTACTTTTTGTCGAACAACACGTGATATTTTAGTAAATAGCTCGAGAAATAATGTGGGAACTTTGACGCAATGCGTCGCGTGCTCTGATGTCTCATGCTACAATCGCCGATTTATGGTGAACCGCAATACTGGCTTCCGTCAATGTGACCCTGTTGCTATCTCCTTCACATATCTGGCCTGTTCTTGCACGGCTTCACATACTTGGGGTATCTTTTGCTGTCGGGGTACCAGAGCGGGCAGGAAGCTATCGAGCGTGAGAGTTATCGACTGCGTTATTGGGATGATGTCCAATGTAAGCCAGTGAGCAAGCCTCAGTGCTCAAATTCCGAACGATCTTGCGAACGACTTCGAGGGTTCTAACTGGAGCATCCGCTTTTACCAGGTCCCAGAGCTCACCGATCTTCTCGACGGCTTATGGCCCAAAAGGCCCCTTCCCAAGCATGAGCAGACTTTCTTCCAGCTGATCACTGCTGTTGGCCCCTATCAGCAATACGTCGCCCAGACTTTCATCAAGAACAGAATGGTACTTCAACCACCAGTGGGCCACATATGATCTGCTAATTCCTAGGCCATACACGAGTTTACTAGACTCTGGAAGCAAGCATCTTCATGCAGGAGGGCTTGTTCTACCAATTTTGATGCATCCTTCCATCAAATTTGTCGGGTCTTAGCTTCCCTGGGCCGCCGCGATGGACCTCGGCGTCTGACTGGTAGGCCTGCGTCGAGGGGCGACTAAGCCTGAATCGAGATGCCGAGTTCTCGCAACAGAGGGAAGGAACTGGTTTCATTGCCACGAACAGCATTGCCGTAGCTGCCCGAGAACTCAGTAGAACGACTAATACCTTGGACTTGGCATTATTGTGCCGCTTGAGGGTAGGCCCTTTGGTGAGGCAAGAGCCCGAAGTTTTCGGACTTACTCTACTCATAAAGGGTCTGGATTACTTCCATCTGCTTGGCCGGAAAGACTATTCCATCCAGCAAACAGCAGCTGAAATTTGAAATGAGCCTTCGCAGGGCATCTCACCTCGATATCTATGAGCTTCTAAATGCTCCTTAGACCGGAAAGTCAACAGCCACCATATCCGTAACATTGAAGAATGTCCCAGTCAGATTGGCTGCTGGGGGCGCATACCTGGGCTCCCGCTCGGAGGATGAAGTAATCCCGGAAAAGATCCTCGATGTGATGCGCAAGCACAATGTCAGCGTATTTGATAATGCCAAGAGCTATGTAGGTTCAGGTTTAATGGGCGTTTTCTGTTACCTATCCACATTGTTGCTTGCGTACTATTCTAGCAAACGCCAAACTTCCAAGGAAAACCGTAATTGATGGAACTGGAAAGAAAGAAATGATTCTGATATATTCGGAGCAGAGCCTGGATGCTTTGAATGTGGACAAGGTAGGCAGGCATCATGCTGGTTGAAGTTGGAGTCTGTCCATGTCAGGTAAGATTCAGATTTCGCAAATACTGACGCTAGATCCGCCATCTTCTATGGTACGATTCAGTGTCTTCACTAGCGACTCTAAGAAGCTTTGAGTGACCGGATAACGAGTTTGTCTGTCGATCTGAAAGACCCTTCGTAGCTCTTTCTTGTCTTAGGTCGCACATGAAGGTAGGGAGAGTACT
>NW_003315032.1:1366734-1370645 GCF_000150825.1 Verticillium alfalfae VaMs.102
ACATAAGTTTACATGTGTGCATGCGCAAATATCTCAGGCAGAAGGCTCGGTCTACTCACACTGGTATCTTATGGCCATCGATCTACTATGATGCCGTTGAGAAGGACCCCTTTATTCTATTCATAACTTCGCTCTCAGGCTACACAATGCCCCGTTCAGTATTAGAGTCAACTAGTAAGCTTCCTCTGCTTCAAAGTTGATGCTTACACGCCAAATGGGCCCTAGACAGACCCTAGAGTCGTATTCGACTCGCCTGGTACAATCGATTGATAAATGCTGCTTTCGTCTGCCGACGGTTCTCACGATAGTTAATGACCTATTCCAGTCTCTTCCTGCGTCAGTGTGTATGGCGAGGGCCTTCTGCAAGTTGTATGAGCTTTTGAAATTGTCTGCCACTTCGGTCAGGAGTTCAGAAATGGCATCGGTCTCGAAATCTTGTTCCCACGCTGGACGCTCGAGGAGAAGGTAGGAAAAGTCCTCCTCGTTTGTAGCCTCGTTTGTAGGCGAAGACCGAATGCTCCAGATAACCACGAGATAGAACACCGCGGGAAGCCTGACGTACTCATCACCCAGCGATCCAGCGTCGCTGAAGTCTGCGGGCGACACATGAAAACGGCACGCCGTCCACTGCTTTCCGAGCATGCCCACGGGCGCCATGAAAAGATTCCGCTCGGCGTCAAAGTGATTAGAGGGCCACCTGTTGTAGACGTACGCCATGACGCCTGGGCACGCGATGGGATCGATGTGCAGCACTGCCATGCAGGAGGCAGCTCGTTGGAACAATGGAAGGAGGGTGTGGCTCTGGCGTATGGAGGTAAAGGCTGGCAAGGATACAATCAGGTAGATGGTCTGTCTTTTTTCAAAGGCAGGCTTCTCCACATAGTCGACTTTATTGAACGTGTTGGGACGAGACGGATCTCTGGCGAAGATGTCGCGGCCCCATTTCTGCAGCGGAACCACAATCTCGACGGCGTTCTGCAGGCCAGAGTAGCAGCCTAGACGCAAGATGTACGATGTACGGCTTTCGCCACCCACGGGCGAGACTGTTGTGTAGACCAAGTCTCTGGACGTCTCGAGCCGGATACCCTTGTTGGTCATGACAAACTCGGGCTCCATCATCCCAAACGTGTCCCTCCTTGACATGGAGTTGCAGGAAGCAAAGTCCGCGGGGCTCTCGGCAAGACAGCCCCGCGCGACGTCGACCTCGCGACGAGCGACCGGGCACGAAGGAGACCAAGTGAAAATGCTGAGATCATTCGTCTTTTGGATAATATGCTCTTGCAACCGCAGAAACGCGTTGTCTTCCTCGCCGTACAGGAGCGGCATGTTGACGCCGAAGAGCCCGAGAAGACAGTAGGCCATGTCCTCCTTACGCGTCGTCGTTCGGCGGGCTGCCCACGACATCTTCTCCGCAACGCAAATGACCCCAGGCGGTGTGCGACCGTCCAGAACACGGGAGTTGATGCTGGTGATCTCTTCCAGCTGACGTCTGAGTCGTAGCTTGGTCCCGATGGTGCGCCAGGCGTTGTCTGTAGAACCGGACATCTTGGGGGGCGATGAGCTCTTGCAGCGTCCATCCTCGCGTGACCCAGCGACCAGGTTTCCACGCGTCAATCTGGCCGTCGTATCCCGCGGGAAAGGATGGTAAGTCTTCGAGGTACACGTAGCAGACGTGGGCGCGATGATACCACATGAACATGGAGTTAATGGCCTCCGTGAGCTCGGCGCTACTGGATTTGTCGATGCAGCACGTGTCGACCCAGACGTACTGGAGGCCTTCGGCGGCGGCAATCTCGCAGCTCTTCAGGATCTTGGCAAGGCCTGCGGAGGTGATGGGACTCGCGTTGCGCTCAAGCCACTGCCTGAACGTGACTTCGCTGCCATCTTCCGTGCCCCAGGTGTGGGAAAGAATGGCGTAGGGTGGGATTCCGCTGAAAAATTCCTTGAATTCAAAGGTTGTTGTGTTGATGAGCCGCATGTTTCTCGTTCACCATGAGGCCACTCGGTACGATAGGGCAGTCATCGAATGTGGAGCGTAACCCTAGTATGTGCTATGTAGCTGCGCAGGGTGGACGTTGGGATGAAGCTGTCAGCTACGCCATGGGGCACCTTCTCTCACGACGGAGACAGCAGAAAGAGGGGTCATGCTGGGTTGGCGCTGGGTTGTGCATATGCAGGGTGTCACGCACAGCCTCGTCGGTCCAGTGGTTGCCGCAGTGTCTTCGGGCCAGTCAGAAGCCTTACGACGTGTATCCTGAACGACGATGCAGGAATGAGTCCATGAACTGTACCCAGGCGGCATCTCTCTTCGAAGAAGAACCGGCGGCACAGATGCCTCGAGCCAAAGCACCCCGAGTCGAGTGGCTGAAGTCTGAGGCTGGTCTGTGGCTCGTCTGAGGCTGGCTTGTGGCTCAGAAGCGATATCTGATCAAGTATCGAGGCTGACGTCACATAGCGTTCTGCCTACTTCCACTTCTTCTGCTCTTCATTTCCTTCTCCATCACCAACACCACCACAACCATCATCATCATCATCATCAAGATTCGCTCGAACCCGGTATGATCCTCCAGCTGGCGACGGCCAGTCATTCGATAGCCACTCAAAACAACGTCGTATCGCGTCGTGCCAGCGCGGCGACACCAATCCTGTTGCAGCAATGTCGCGTGCGGCGCACCACCATCGACCACACAGACGAATGACGGGCAAACGAGTGAGGTCATTGCCTGGGCTTCCCTGTCGGCCAACGGACCAATCATCATGAACATCCCGATGCCGTTCCTGGATGGATCCAGTCCCATTCAGAGCTTCCACCCATGTCGGCGCGATGGGTACAGCCGTCGAGCCTTGACCGTCTGTCCCCTGACGGCCCCTCCCCGTGTCACATTGCCAACTTTTGCTCCGGTCTTGCCTCCCTGGCGAGCCCCCCCAAACCTCTCCCCCCCCCGCGACCCTGAACGGCGGAGAGTCGCATCCATGATTTCATCGGGACCAAGCTTCCCGACGCCGCCCCTCAGAAATGGGTGAAGTGAGAGCTTTCCTTGGTCCTCCTTGGCCACCTCACCCTGGCATCGGTGAACAAGCGTCCGTCTTTCTTGGCTGATACCAAGCCTGATGTTCTCACCCATCCTCAGTTCCTCAGGACTGCGGAAACTGGTCGGCAATGTACTGGTCTGGGGGAGATCTTGACTGTTTGAAGGACCCTGGTTTGGTGTCTTCTGGTCGGGCCTTGCTGGACAAAGTTGTCCGTGAACTGGCGATTTCCCCTAAATGGATCGCCTCTTCTCCCGTTTCCTGGCACCTGGTGTCTTTTTCACATTTTGCTCGCTTTATTGTCGTGATGGTCGTTGATTCTGGCTGTCCATCTTATACTCCCAGCTCACCCTCCTCCCCCTCCCCCTCCTCTTCATCTCGTATCGTCTCGGAGATTTCTTTGATACGACATTGTTCCCGCCAAACTAAGACCACAGACGCCCCCGGACTGTGTGACAACCCCTACCGCATTCGCCCCCTTCTCCTCACCTCCCCCAGTATTGCGACATCATAGGCCGTCCTGCACTGCAGACCTGCCTGCTGCTCCTCCAGCCTGCTCCCTTCTGCGAGGCCGACGTCAGCGCACCTCAGCGCACCCCAGCGCGCCCGCTCTGCCGGAAACGCCTTTCGTATCTGCCCGCCGCCGCCATGTCGTTCGCAGGGCTCCTACCATCATCACCCTCACCACATAGCCCAGGGCCTTCGTCTTCAAGTTTTCACACCTCGCGACCGAGATTCAATTCCCAACTGACCTCTGATCGCCTACGCGAAGCTTCCATCATGCCGGCCTCCATGGTTGGCAACATAAAAAAGGGCCGCCAGTCCGTGTTCAAGGAGGTCGGGCTTGATGACGACCTAAGCGATGACGGCTCGCAAGGTGG
>NW_003315032.1:1370901-1371896 GCF_000150825.1 Verticillium alfalfae VaMs.102
ATCGCTGCCGACGAAGCGACAGCGAGACGACGACGTGCATGATGCTGGCCGGCAAAGTGACCGTGATACCGGTGGGCAGTCGCACGACGAAAATGAGGACGGTCGCGACGGAGACAACGAAACCAAACACGAGGACCAGCAATCCTCACGCCCGGAGCGCCGCCGATCGTGGTATACCAAGCTAGCAGCCGGGTACAAGAGGCCTCGCATCAAGGCGGTGGCAACGGCACCTCCGTCCTCGGTTTCCAGCTTGCAGCGATTCACCGTCATTGCACTCCTCATTGCCGTTGTATTTCCCGCTTTCAATTATCGCAGTGGTTCGAAGAAAGTTGAGGTCGGCGTTGAGGCCGGCGTCATTCAGACCAGGCAGACCAGCCCAACCGAAGTCTGCACACGATGGGCGCATCAAGGCAAGTGTCCCGTGTCATATATGCCATCCTAGACTAACATGACCAGTCGCTCAAATCAATGGAACGCTGTACATATATGGCGGGCAGGCCAAAACTCGCGGTGATCAGGAGTTCAACACGTGGAGTAAGACACGCCACACCATACAAGCCTGCCTATTCATCTCTGCTGACCATATCGTAGACAAGAACTTTCTGACGCTGGACTTGCAAAATTCCTGGGGCATTGACGAGCCGAAACTGACTGGGCTTGAGATCCCCGATGGACCCCCAGCCGTCTCTCTCGGCTACCTCTGGCAGGACTACGATAACTTGTATCTCTACGGCGGACAATTTGCCGACAATGTCGACGATGGCAGCGGCGAGCCTCAGTATGCGACACCCGACCCAATGGCATTGTGGCGATACGACATCAAGAACAAGGAATGGTCCAGCTTTGACGACCCTCGCACGTCGGCGGGCAACTACTCGACGCAGAGCGACATTCCTGTCCAGCGAGCCGCCGAAGGTGCTGGTCTGTCTGTCCCTGAGCTTGGGCTGAGCTGGTATTTTGGAGGCCATCTGGACGTGGCTACGACCCGCGGCTGG
>NW_003315032.1:1371996-1373161 GCF_000150825.1 Verticillium alfalfae VaMs.102
CCAACACTGGCGTCGACACGTTGCACAGCTCCGGCGCTGGCGAAGGCGGCACCTACCGAAACATCACCGAGGGCGGCACCCAGGGGGGCGAAAACTTTCCCGAGCGGGCCGATGCCGTCCTCATCTTCGTGCCCGGCTGGGGCAAGCGCGGTGTTTTGATCGGCCTCGGCGGGGGTGCCAATGAACAACTCACTGAGAACATGGAAAAGCTGGATGTATATGACATTGAGACCTCCGAGTGGTACAAACAGGAGACTTCTGGTGATAAGCCGCCAGTTCGAGTCAATCCATGTGCCGTCGTTGCCAGCGCGCCGGACGCGTCCAGCTTTCAAATCTACCTCTTTGGAGGCCAAGATCTGGCTACTGTGAGTATCGCAGTGACTTGACCATACACCATAGGATACTAACAGCACCAGGACAATCAAACCCAATACAACGACATGTACATCCTAACCATTCCCGCCTTCCACTGGATCCGCGTCGACAACGGCGACTCGTCCTCCGTCCCCGCCCCTCGAGCAGGCCACACGTGCACAATGCGCGACGGTCAGATGATTCTCGTCGGTGGCTATGTCGGCGAAGATATTTCATGTGACTCGCCCGGCATCTATGTCTTCAACGCCTCCTCTCTACAGTGGGCCGATAAATTCAACGCTGGCGATCACGATGCCGACATAAGCTCGGACAATCTGGTCCTGGCCAACTCATGGGGCTACCGCGTCCCCGAGCCCGTTCAGAAGGTTATTGGTGGCAACGCGGACGGCAGCGCGACTCTCACCACGCCCTCCAGCGGACCGGCCACTGATGGACCTTTCGCAACAGGCAAGCCTCCCGTCTTCACGATCACCGAGAGCGGCGCCACGGCAACTATTACGCAACCTGCTCCGGGTGCCACAGGTGGCAACGCCAACACGCCCAGCGAGGGCGACAATAGCGGAGACGACGGTGGGGGTAGCTCGAACGCTGGACTTATTGCCGCCGGCATTATTGCAGGCATCTTTGCCCTGTTGGCCGCGTACCTCGGCTGGTGCGCGTGGCTGTACCGCCGCCAGGTCGCCGCCTACAATCAGCACCTCGCCGTGGCGAACCGTTACCATGGGGCCTCGAACGCGTCATTTGGACTCGACATCGTATCGTTCGACGGCCTCCTGGGCCGTGGTCTATC
>NW_003315032.1:1374405-1381333 GCF_000150825.1 Verticillium alfalfae VaMs.102
ATCAATGGGGATACCCTGCCTCTTCGTGACCTTTCCAGCAGCATTGGCAATCTGAGCATCCTTGGCCTGCTTCAGCATTCTCTCCCTGCACTCTGGCTTCTTGAGGCAGGCCTTCAGGCCGTCGAGGACGCCGCCACGCCTGCCCCCGACCTGCCTCTTGCTCTTCTTGGTGTCGTCGATCAGCTTGTGTCGATTTGCTCGAACAGGTCCTTGCGGCACTTGGCCGTGGCGAGGCACGTCTGCACGTTTCCGATGTTGTCCAAGATCTCCTTCGTGCTCTCAGGCTCCAGGACCTGGCCCGGGATCTTGAGCTTGTCGAGCTTCTTCGCGCAGGCAGGGTTGTTGCTGCAAGTCAGCAGCTTGTCCTGAAACTTCTGAAAGTCGTCCACCTCCTGCCTCTTGGTGTTGCCGAGGGGAGCCGTGGGAGAAGAGAGGGCGCCCTGCTGGAGCTTCTCCATGCATTCGGGGTTGCTGATGCAGGTGAATAGTTGGGCCTGAAGATCCGTGAGCTGCACCTTCTCGGCGCTGTCAATGCCGGTGTTTTCGAGCCCTGGCGCCGCCTGCAATTAGTGGCTGCGTGACGCGGAGCGTGACTCTGATGTGGAAGCTTACCCAGGTTGCCCTCGGTCAAGGGGGCAGCGATGGCCAGAGAGGCAACAGAGGCTGTGAGAATGGCGGAGACCTTCATGTTGAAGAACGGCTGTCTGCGATTGTTTACGTGCGAATGTCGGTGATGATCTGGTAGTCGGGCTGAGACGTAGACTTTGAAAGGCGCTGGATGATCAGTCTAACTATTGAGGGTAGCGTGAATGGGGCATTATATATCCATCTTGACGACGTATCCGAACCAGAGCAAAGCATTACTCTCGGCCGCCCTGAACGTCATACCTGGTAGTGCAGAAGCAATGAGGCAGGGCGTCTCTGCTGCGACGAAAACGACTGGCACGTAGATTACGCCAATTCCGGTAGCGACGTAGGAGGGGGCGTGACCAGAACCTACATGCCGATGAGAGCGACCTGTCTCTCGGAATCCCGGCGGTTTGTCTCGGCACTCATCGTTCAACGTCGCAATCCCGAGTCGTGCAACACGAAGGACTCCATTCATTGGTGCACGAGGGTCAGGTCAGGTTATGATGGACTTCAAGTACACCACAACACCAGGGTCATCGGAGCTTCTGACCCCAACAGCAGCAGTTGCTAGACCAGGTAGCGCTTCAATCTGCACGGTCTTCATCTCGTATCGCACATGTCTTGTTGAGATTGCTTCCCTGAGCTGTCGCAGGAGGCCATTGTGCCGGGGCAGAGGGAGGGTCAGAGCTCGGGGTGTGGATGAGACAGGTGGACCCACGGGCCGAAGAGGATCAGGAACGGGCCGCCTTACTGGTCTGTATTTTGCAATACTCCGGGCTCGTGTTGGAGCGACGCGGTTGGCAGATTGGGTATTCCCATCACATGTCTAGGTGATGTCTGATGAATGAACGTTGGGTGCCTTGATCGCGGAGATAGGCATTCTTCAAGACAAAGCTGCCTACTTTCTTGAGCAACTCGAATTCCTGCTCGAAACGAGATCGGTGAAGAGCGACAGTCACATAGAGTTGACCTGTCGGATTTTCTCGGGGGTCTTATCGTCTTGTTTTCTCTTACAGCAGTGACCAGTCATGGCCGTCACAGGAGTGCATCCTGCCTCCGTTAGTGGCGAACTCAAACGGGAGCAGGGAATGCTGGATTCACCGTGTACATAGCATAGTCGCGAAGGTCGCCGGCGCTGACGTCCTCTGGCTCATATCAAGGTTTCTTTGCGTGAAACAATATCATAATCACCCAAGATATCACAGGATAAACTGAATGAAGTACCCGCCTGGCGCGATGACTATTGTCGGGGTGGATGAGGACCACGCGCAGAACTCAACATGACGTGGCGGCTTCAGTCGAAAAGCCTCCTAGTCCTTCTGATACAACTGCGCTGACGGTCTCAGCCCCATCGATACAATCTGTAGATGAGTCCTTCTTCAATATGTAGAGAATGCCCTTTCGTAGTGGCGCGTAAACCTTTCTTTTATGTTGAACTTGAGAAGCGCAAGTTCAGCCGGCAAAGCAGTCCAGAAGAACGATACAGTAGCAGGGATCCTCAACCTCTATCTTGTACCAAACAGTCATGATTGCGGGAGGTCCCAAAACTAGGTATTCAGAGGATGGAGCCCGGTATAGCATTGAAGCCATCCCTTGCGTGACGGTGCAGGCTTCTGACCAGGACTATTGACTAACTTGACAGGTACCACATTTAACATCGAGGCTAGTGTCAATGGGACCTTAACTCCTGGAGTCAGAAATAGCTGTCACCAAATTGGTATATCTGCTTCGAGACACAAATGATGTCGTGAACTACGTTAACATGCCCAGTATGACAGGTTACTAGATCTTGTGACAACTCAGTCAGTTCATAGTCCATGTACTTCCAACAACGGGGAGCTTAAGATATTACAATGTGAGCCTCTCGAGCTACGCAATTATGGACCTGAGTTGTTCGTGATGTTTGTCGGCAAGATCTATTTATACAGGTTGCATACAGAAGAGGGGCCTTATTTCACATCGGCTTATTGGCTTAGCTTGCGTTTTCGTGTGAATCTCCGTCGTGTCGTCGCTGATGTGCAGTCGGAGCCCTCATCACAAAAATGCGAAGATCCCAAAGGTCATGCTGTGCTTGGTGTTTCAAAGCGGCTATAGCAACGATCCTTCACTGGTCCCACAACGGCGATGCGAGGGAAGTCTCAATGGCACACGTGCGTAGACCGCTGCCCAGTTGGGTGGGATCCTCAACCCCACCACCAGGCAGTTCAAGCTACAACATTCTACTCACCACCCTGATTATCCAACTAGCAGCGCACCACATCCGGAAGGAGTTCTTCATTCGATCTGTGATATCGCTTTGCAATGACAATCCAGCTCCCTAGCCGAATAACATTTGAAGGCCCCGATACGGTCCGGAAATGGGGCGACGCGGTGCGACTTCGCAGGGAAGTGGAAGCCATGACCTTCGTCCAGCGCGAGACCTCCGTCCCCGTCCCTACGATCCTCGAAGTCTACTTTGATGATCAGTCCAATGAAGACAAATGCTGGATTCTCATGGAACGATTGCCAGGATCTCAACTCGGCACGGCGTGGCCTGAGAGGGACGACGACGCACGTTCAGAAACAATCAGGCAACTCAGGTCGTACCTGGAACAGCTCCATCATCTTCGTCTCGCTGATGCCGGGGTCATCGGATCGGTTTCAGGGGGCGCGGCCTTTGACCATCGACTGAGCAATATGCATACACGCGGGCCTTTTGCTTCCGTTGCTGACTTTCACGACTTCCTCGTCGCCCCTGTCAAACAATCACCACGTCCCGGAACATTCGCGAAGTACAGGGCGCAATTCCCCGGTACGTACGAGATACGATTCGCCCATGCAGAGCTTTCGTGGGAGAACATCCTCGTGGACGCATCAACTGGAAAGATCACCGGTATTTTGGACTGGGAGATGGCCGGGTTCTGGCCGGAATGGTGGGAATACAGGAAAGCATTGTTCGGTTCGCGAAGTCAGCCGTGGTGGATCCAAGTACTCAAACCAAGTCATGACGGAGTACGCACGAGAAACAGAAATTGATATGGATGTAGAAATGTTCTAGATCGGCATTGAACATCGCAGGGCCCCGCGGTTCATAGTCGTACGACACGTCTCGCGACACAATGACACAACAAGCATGATTACTGTAAGTGAAGTTCTTCAACACATGCATGCAATTCACAAAGGGGACTACCCACTCAATCTTCTCTGAGAACACTGTCTTTGTCAAACCCAAAGTCTATTGACGAGTTGACTAGGGGAGCTAAAACAAGAGACCCAGTGCAACTGATCCCACTTCCTACAGCTTCAACATCCAACTCCAGCCCAACCCGGGCATCAAGCCACGAGCCTCTCAAAATCCTAGCACAACATCCCCCTTCCGCCCTTAAACGGAAAGGATAGGCTCGCCACACCAGAGGGTGATGCAAACACCACGAGGGGCGCTGCAGATACCGCAGCTCTCGTTGCAGCAGACGAGGCCGGCGCCGCACTTGTTGGGGCCGCACTGCACACCAGCCTCGAGCCCGGGAGCAGCCATGGCAAAGGTGATCTTTTCGGTAGACGGGGTGGTGGCGGGGGCTTCGTCACGGGCCGCCATGTCAGCGGGGCGGGCGACGGCACCCAGGGCGACGGCGGCCAGGACAGCGAGGGTCTTGAAAGAAAGCATCTTCTCGTTTGATTGAGTGAGATTTAGCAAAGTTTGTGTGAAGATGTTGATGTTGATGGCTAGTCTTAAGAGAGGTCGTGTGTGAGGGCCATCGAAAAGTGGTGTCGAAGATTGGGACACCATGTTGTCTTTATACCATTCTCTCGCCCGGGGACCAAGCATGTTGTTCTCGTATCAAGAAGACCAAGCATGTTCATCTCGTATAGTTCCCTACACAATCCGTTCTCAAACACTTGGTACGTGACAATACGCGAGTTGGTTCGGGGGTTCCCTTGCCCCAGAGAGTATGTGAGTCGGCACTCAATTGGCCAACCAAAGACAAAGATCATCTTGACCAGAGGCGTGAGCACCAGTAAGTGGCCGGCTGACATGCGGGGGAAGGCAACATAAGGCCCGACTGGCCGGCAGGATCACAACGAAGTTGCATCGTCCCATAGGCCAAGTAATCCATCTCGTGTCCCCTCGTGGAGACAGAGTTCAGCACCGTCCGCTTCGGCCTGGCCGCGAACGGAAGAGATACGGGGGGCATAAGGGGGGGTAGACAGCCGCAACGATCACAACATGCCGTCAGCCAAGCGGCTGAATCACGATTCGCCGGTCTCACACTCATCGCGTGTCCGCGTATGAATGTTCCGGTCGTGATCATCTTGTCAACGGCCGCATTCGACCGAGTAAGCAATTATCTGCTGACCCGATCTGCGGAGCTGAAGGATCGGGGCATCCTTGCTGCTCATATCTGGCTGAGTGGCTTTCAAGATGGGTCGAACGCCTTTCGACAGCTCTCATTTACCCGCGAACGAGGCTGTAAGATTCGAAAATGCGGTCCATGATGCGGCTGGGCGTAACCGACCAGCGGCCGCCGATCCCGCTCCAGGGATGTGCTGCAGCAATCATGCCACCGAATGGAGTCGAACATGGCCAAAGTTCTTTTGACGGCAATGCCCCAATTCAGGTTCATTTCACGTCTTCGCATTGCAATGAAAAATCGACGCTGTTACAGCAAAAGCTGCATTGGCTGGCTCTGTTGCTTCATTCGGGTCAGCATGTGTCCTGTGACTCGGCAGCTCCAGCTCAAGACGGGGCAGACGAGACGCTGAAAAGCGCAGAGGCGAACTGAACGATTGACTGGCCAAGAAATCGGCCTACTTTCCGCTCCGCAAGGCTGCTCATGCTCAATCTGTGGAAGAGACATCTGGGAGCGCTGCGGAATAGAAGGTTCAGGAAGCTTTTCAGGTACATAACCGCCGAGGCATACACATCGGGCTCCAGGTAGCCTTCTAATCTATACCTGGCGATGACCTGCGGAACCAACCTGCAAAAGACCTCTTCATTCTGTTCATCAACTTGCTTTGATGCTATGAAGTGCTCTACAAGGAGACTGGCATCGCCGAACATCATGCGTCACCGGCCGACAAGATTCAAGGTAGGAAAATGAGATGCTACCTTCCATGAAATACACGTTAATACTCGAAGGTTGATGAATTGAACGCTTGTGATTACGACAAAGACTATCCAAGATACCACATTTCAATGATCATCAAAACCATGATCATCAGTCATCCCACGTTTCTCATTACAAAACGTATCCACCAGCGAGCACGGATCCAGCCGCGCCAATTATGCTTTCGCGTCACCTTCTGGCCTAAACACCCCCGTAACGAACTCCCCTCTTGCCCAGTTCCTTCCTGCCCACAGCATCCTCAGGCCAGACCCATCCTCTCGCCCTCTTGGCCTCTCTCTTCTCTGCCAGCTGCGGCGTCGGCATCCACGAGTCCCTCGCAAGGGCCTTGCGTCTCGTGCCCTCGGCCGGAGCCCCAATTTCAGCCTTCCAGGCACCAGCAGCATCACCAGCCATGACGCAAAGGCCCCAGAGCGCGAGGCAGGCCGTCAGGTCACTCTCGCCATCACCGCCGGCGAGCGGCACGGCACAGACCTCGAGGAATCCAAAGTGAGGCGTGCGCTCGTTGCCGTTACGCACGATGACGAGCTCAATCTCGGTCATGATGAAGCCGTAGCGGGTGCCGTGGGCGCGCATGGCATGGTGGATGGCGGCGAGGCCGCGGAGGTACTCGACGCGGGCGACGGGACCGGCAGAGCGCATGCCCGTGTTGAAGCGGTCGAAAGCGCGGACGAGACCGACGGCGCGGGCGGTGGGGTTGCCGCCAAAGATGGCGGCGGCGGAGGTGGCGTCTGTGGAGCAAGTCGCAAGGAAAAGTGGCTCGGCGTTGGCACTGGTCGCTGACGTCTTGGGGGCCAGGGAGAGGCTCAGAGGCGTCGTCGAGGAGAGGGCGAGCGCCGCGTTGAGGCGGGGGAGGTAGTGAGCTGCGTAGATAGCGTGAAGCGCCGACTCCGTCTCAGGGTGGCGGGCAGAAGCAGCCGGCATGGGCAGCAGGGGCGCGGGGACGGGGCAATGAAGAAGTGTTGCCGCGCCAGGCAGAGACAGGATGGTCTCCAAATTGAAGGACGACCAAGGGCGGACTTGACGAACGTCCCACCAGAAGTTCTTGGCTTGGGGATCGCGCATGGGGAAGGAAACAGTGCGGACCAGGGAGGGCGCCGGGTTGGAAGCTGTGAGATACTCGTGAAGAGTCGTCGTGGCCACAGGGTCGGGTGTTGACGACACACTCAGAGGGGAGGGGGCCCGAGGCACGTAGG
>NW_003315032.1:1381697-1404868 GCF_000150825.1 Verticillium alfalfae VaMs.102
GGGCATGGCACGAGCCGGCGGTGAGGCCGTCTTCTGGCGCTTGGCGGGGGACTGGGCGAGGGCCTGGTCCTGGGAGCGGATCTTGGGCAGCAGGATGGGCCCGCGGTGGTGGACCGGCGGCGAGGCACGGCTGGGGGTGCTCATGCGGGTGCTGGCCGTGTCGGCGATGGAGTCGGCGTTGGAGGCCATGGAGTAGACGGAGCCGCGGGAGCTGGAGCGACCATGGCCAGCATTGAAGGGGATGTCGAGGAGAGAAGGGTCGAAGGAGAAGTTGGCGGGGATCTCGCACGAGGGATAGGCGAAATCGAAGGCCATGTCGGCTGCCAGACTGCTTCGTGTTAGTGAGAGGGCCCCTCCTTGAGACGTGTATGAGGAGCTCGTACGTGGACATGGTTGCGGGTGGCGGGGATCTGTCACAGACAGAGAACAATATTAGTGGTTGGGAAGGCTGCGAAGAGGGAGACCAGCTCCTGCGTCGTGTCGAGTTGCTCTCGAGTTTGAGAGGTTGTTGAGAGTGAGGGGCGGACAGGGTGAGTGCCGTGAAGCAGAGGCCGGCCGCGTCCAGGACGACCGTTGAGATCTATGTCTTTTTTGGATACACAAGGAAACAAGGAAGGAAAGCGATTGGGAAAGAGAGGGAAGACGAGGGGCAATGCTGGAAGGTCGAGGAGTGCTGATGAGACGAGTGGTCGTGAGGAAGAGAAGGAGGGGGCTGCGAGGTCCTTTATGATGGCAGGACGACTGGAGCCCAATGGATGGTGATGCGGCGCGAAAGGGTCGGCGGCGGGCCTCTGCTCTGGGGTCCACGGTTCGTTCCCACGGTGGACAGGGTTGCCGCAGGCTCCGTGTCTTTTGCCTTTTGGTGCCATGTCGGCAGAGAAAGGGCTGTTCGACTGAAGACAATGACCGCATCGGGCTCAGGCTGGGCCTGCGTCTGGGTCTCGACCATGAGACGCGACAGGGCTTGGAGCCGGGGTGTGCATCTGAAACACGACGGGTTCTTTTCGATCGGGAGAGGATGAGGGAGACAGGGCGAGAGGCTTGCAGGGCGGTTGAGGGATGGGATGGCGGAGCGGTTGATGGGTTTGATAGTGGCATGTCGGAGAATGGAGGAGAATGGACGTGGAGGTTTGACGATGGGGAGTGGACATGGCGAACTGTGCTGTGCGGCGGGAAGGCACGCCCAAATACAGTGCAGACTTGGGGCTTCAGACACTGTTGTAGTCTTGTACCCTCGATCCGGGGTTCCTTCCCCTGTACCACCCGCTTCTCCCCTCCCACTGGCCAGCGCTCGATGCAGGCAGGTATGCAGGTATCCTGCAGGCGTCTCTGACTCATTTTTAGACACCAAGACATGCCATGACACCTTGACACCACGACACCGAGGGCTCCAGCTTCGTACAGCTCTAGCGTGGCACCGACAAGGCCAGTAGAAGGGAGCCGGTGGTAGACGCGGTGCTGGTGTTGTCTGGTCGCACGCGCTGTTGCCCTGGGCGCTCAGTCAACAGTCGCGACGACCGCGAAGCCATCACCAAACCCCAAACAGGCAACACGCGTCCCTGGGCGTTGCGATGCCGGTTCCCAGTATCACGCTGCGCCCTCGAAAACCTTCTGCTTTGCTTCTCTGGTTTCCTGTCTCTCTACTGTTTTACAGTGGGCCTTGACCTGAACCACACCCACCTACACCTGCTTGGCCAGCCAGCTGACTACCGTAGTCGCCTCACCACCAGTATGCCTTCTATTTCGGTCATCTCGTATACACCCGTCCAGCAGACAGACGCCTGCTGAGGCCGAGCAGGTGCCCGTACACACAGAGGGCAATTTCAGAAAGCGAGCGGCTGCCGAAATGAACATCGACCACTCACCCCTTCCAGATGATGAGCCCCCAGACCCGTTCGGCTCCTCGCCCATCCTTTCCGCCCTCCGTAACCGCCGGCGCCTAAAAAAACCTGTCGTCGAGGACGGCGCTTACACCAGACGAAGCCGCCCTCACGCCAGCTTCAGGCCCGCCGGCTGTGCCCTCCTCCGCTGTCGCCTGCCAGGGCTGGCAATCAGGTGTTACCAGACCAGGCAGAGGCCCAAGGAGCCGCTTGCCGCTCGAGAGGGGGGGCCGCTGTGAGGATGCCCGCCCGGCTAGCTGCCGTGTCTCCAGCATGAACCGGCGCAACGGCAGCGGTTTGGCTTGCCGCTGGCTTTGTCCCACTTGTCCCGCTGCCACCGTCAAAGGCATGAAATGAAGCATGACCTAAGCAGGGCCCCTACAACGCTACAGCGCGACCAAAGACTGCCGCCGCGTACAACGCTGCACAGCCTCAATATCCCCCCATCCTACGCGCCACCCGGCTCCCACGCGCTCATTGGCCGCCCGTCATACCCCAGATCGCCCTCGCCATTGGTCCCCGACCCCGGCCCAATCTTGACGCGCCGTGCGAGGGCGCCGGACCAATCGGCACGCGCCGCCAGCGATTGGCTCTCGCCTCTTCTCATTGGGAGCGTGTTTCCCACGTCCACGACCTGTTTGTTCTGTTTCGCGAACGCTCGGACGCCGCCCGTCGTGCTGATCGGACGGGGGAACATGGGTTGGAACAGACAGATTGCCGTCCCGACTTTTTCGAGAAACCGGGGGGGAGGGATTCATGCTGGCACCGGGCCACTTTGGCAGGTGACTCATGCGCTAGACTCGCCCCCTACTGCAGAGCTGGGACACGTCTGTTCTTGTTCGCGTGTCGGGGGTCAGCGTCGCGGAGGTGGTTGGGACGTGTATGCTTGGATGAGCTCTTCGGTCGACGTGGCTTTGCTGCAGGACAGCATGATGCAGAAGGGGTTGGCGCATGACGAGCGATATCTGCAGCTAGAGCTTTCCTGGCGGAGGAGCTTGGACGGCTTCTCAAAGCTATCCCGAAGAAGACCTCAACAAGCACTCTACAAAGCAGCCTTCTTCGCCATGACGACTACTAAAGCAGATTCATAGTGGTATCATACAGCAGATAGACACATCATGATAACTCGCGTATTAACTCCTGCGTCGGCGGGTGCACCGCGTAAACAGGCAGGAAGAAAAAAAGGCTGGTAACAAGCAGAGAGAGAAAAAAAAGAAGAAAAACCAAAAAGCTTCTATTCGCTTTCACCCTCCCAGACATGGCACAAACACAACGCCTGGCCCCGTGTCTAAATCCCGCGCCGATCAACAAAGAAAAAAAGTATCAGCTTCAGCCAGAAAGAAGACAGCGCTGCAATCGTCCTCCAAGCCCACCGAGCAGCCCATGCCGAGATTCCCCAGTCTTGGCCGTTAAGTCTGTGTCTGTGTCCCTTGTCCGACCTCCCCGGGGTGTAGTACAGTGTACCCCGTCATGCTGCAGCAGCCCACCTTTCGGCCCCGAGTCTCTTCGCCAGTCAAAAGCGTGCCTCGCAGACGCGTCGTGACGAACCTGTCCCCCCCCCCCCCATCCCACGCGTCGTCCCATGGTGTAGACGACCTGTCCACCGGGGAACAATCATCTCAGACCGGCACGCTCACCACCTCGGGTCGGCCTGCATCTGCACCATCACAAGCAGCTGCACCAGCCGGTTCTTCTGATGCTTGACTCACATCAGCACTGCTCGCACCACCTGAAACGCCCGGCTGCGTGACTTGTTCGCCCTTGGCCTCGCGGAGCTTCCGGAGAAGCCTCGTCATGCCTTCCAGCCGGATCCGCTCCTGGATGATCATGCCGCGAGCAAACTGCCGGATCGCGTGCCGGCCCATCTTTTCGTGCGTCTCCTGATAGCCTGCGAGCTCGCCCGCCACCACCTGCTGTGTGTACCGCAGCTCGCGGCCTAGATCGTCCAGCTGTTCCTGCGACTGGCGGGCCTTCTCCTCCTTCTCCTCGTTCATTCGTTGCCTTGTGTCGTCGAGGAGGCCCAACGGCCACCTGGATGATCGGCTGAGAGAGTTGTAGTTCCGCTCAATCGTCTTGCGCGCCGTGGCAATCTGCGAGATGAGCGCCGGCGGGCGCGACAATGCCGATAGCAGAGCCTGGACCGTTGTTTGCAGAGCGAGCAGCGAGCCATGAAATACCGTCGGTGGGTTAAGTTGTGTTGGTGCCAGCACTCGGACATAGGCCTCGAGAGCAGTCAGGTGCGCTTCTGGCAGGAACGGCAATGTTGATACTGCACGATGCAAAAGCGAGGCGGCATCATGGAGATCTGACACATGTCAGTACACATATGCTACCTACAAGAGCAAAAGACCTACCAGAAGTAACGACGGCCACGGAGCTGGCCCGTCGAGCTACGCTCTTGGTCGAGTAGTTGACGCTGCGAATCATATCTCGCGCGTGGTTGATGAATTGCTCGACTTCGCGGACGTCTTCCAATGGCTCCAGCTCTTCTCGCACTTTCTCCGCCCTGGTCTCTGCCTTCAGGTTGCTGCGCTGGTCCATCATGTCCAGTTGGATATCCGGCACCAGGAAAAACTCCCACAGCATTTCATGCGTCGAGAATGTCGAGTGTGCAAGCATGATGCGAAGGAACCAATCAGTCCGAATCTGTATATCCCGCAACACCGCCCTTGACGGCTTTGATGGAATCTGGAATGGCGACCTAGCGTTAGCAACTGACGGTATCCAGGAAGCCGGGTTCTCCAGCGCCAGCAGATTGCCGAGATGCTCAAAATCCGAAAGTGACCTCCGGCTCGTGGTGACCGTGTATGTCAGGTGGTCAGCTGGCGCAGCCGACTTCAAGACCAGCCGGACAGTGGCATCTTCGACAAAGTACGCCCGCACAACACCTGTGATGCGTGCGTCGGGTGCCTGGCGGCATGCTGAATAGCGCCAAGTCGTCAATCTTATTCCTCACTTCGTCATCCTTGCTAGTTCAACAGCCGTCAATCCACGGAGCTCCCTGGCTGCAGTGTCGACCCGAGGGTCGACGAACAGTGTGCGCACCATGTCAAGCCTGCCATACTTGCTAGCGACCATGAGTGCGTGAACTTCTTGTCGTTCGTCGCATTGACATCCACGTCCCACTGTTGCATGATCCCAAGCGCCAGTTGTGGGTCGTTGACAATGTGGAGCAGTGAGTTTCCCTTGCCGTCAATGTGGTCGTCAATATGCAGCGGCTGCCCGTCAGCCTGCGCTGCCGTGGCCGCATCCAAGCCGGCCGGCACCATCTCGAGGTAATTTCCGTGGTCGTACGAGCGGCAGAGGGCGAATAGCGGCGTCTGTCCGTTTTTATCTTTTTGCCGCCAGGGCACCAGTTTGCCAATCTTGGCTATTAGGTAGGGCGCGTGGAACATGTAATGCGCACAGCTGCGGCCCCATATGTCTTGCGAAGCGAGGTATCGCGACAATTGCTCCGTCGTCGTCGCCGCCTTGGCCACAAAATCAAGTATCGTGTCGATGAGTTCCGTGTGACCTAATTGTATAGCGGCGCTGAGAAGCGTTGTATCTTCGTTGTTGATGTCATCGAGGACAATTTGGCTGGTGTAGTACTCGTTGAGCGACAGCAGGTACTGGAGCACATCAGGTCTCTCATGCTGCACAGCCATCATGAGCACGGATTCGCCGAACAGATCATGTGTTTGTGATAAGCGCTCGACCGTCACATCGCCTTCCAAAGCGCTACCTAGGGTTCCGATGCTTGCGGCTCGAGAATGGTACGAGATTTCGGAGCTGCTCGACATGCTCCTCGTATCCATGGCCACCTTCTTTATCCTGGCAAGCGGCGGCATGACAAAGTCGACACATGACGATGATGCATCGCTCCCGGCTTCAAAGGGAAATACATGGCTCAAACCAGACCCAGATGAGAATCGCGCGGTTGATGACGCAGCTGTAGAGGGTCTCCGAGAAGATGTCCCGTGTGTTGATCCATTTGTGACGCTCCAACTAGAAGATGGCCGGCTGGGTATTGGCGACTCGCAGAAAGCATGTTCATCCTCTTCGTCCTCGTCTTGCATGTTACGGCCGGGCTCTGGTTCCATAATATTTTGAAGATCATCCATCTTGCCATTCCGGGTAGCATCCCAGAGAGCCTTGTTTCGGCGGCTCGCCCGTCGAAGACCTCCCGAGTCCATAGCAAGATACGCAAGGACTGCTTCAAATGTACTCAGTGCATAGCCCATCTCGCCGTTCTCCACATCGTCGATGTAGATGAAGTGGCGAATGTAAACGAGCCTGGCCTGCAGGTTTCTGACTTGCGCGCGAATGACGACAAATAGCAGTAGAGACACAAGTGTATCGGCGTTGACTGTGAGTGTCGTGGGCTTTTCGGAAGACGGGTTCTGTGATTGACTGTCTTCGCCTACGGCGGTCAATTGCGTCACCATCTTGGTTGTGGACAACAGCAGCTCCAACATTTCCTGCGGACTCATGGCGTTGCCCATCTTCTTAAACTCCTCGACGGCAAGTCCCAGGTGTATAGTCAAATCGTGCTTGACTCTCGGGCCACCATCAATGCCGATGCCGAGCTGTGACAGGTCGATGAATTCCATCTGGCGGATCTTGGCCTCTAACTCAAGATCGTAGGGTCGCTTCATGGCGCTGAGTCGCGGGAAGATGAGGTGATGCACATTCTCCGTCACATAGCGCTCGATCAGCCGTTCCACGATTGGCCCAGTAAGGTCGGTAGTTGCGCCGAGCATGGACAGCTGCTGCTTGTCGACGGCCTGGAACAGGTCAATGGCAGTGGTGACGGCTGTCTCGAATGAGGCGCGCATGACATCCTCGTCGTCCTCGGCATAGAACGGCTCAGTGACAGGCACAGATTTCGGACCGATCATGCCGTTTCGGGGGGTCGACATGCTGCTTGACCGAGCCTTCTTCATGGCCGAGGCGATCGGTCCATCGGGGAGCGGGTCTGGTATTGAAGAGGCGGATGGCGGCGGAGGTAGCGGGCGCTCAAAGACCATGGTGAATTCCAAGAACAGCTTTTCGAGACCAGGCTGCATCTGGCGTGCGATGATGGGAAACTGGTTGAGAAGCTCGTGGAAGCTCTTAATGTCCTTTTTCCGCGGCAGCATGGCGCCGTCGTTGGCAGCAACGTTGGCAGCTCGGTTCAGCGCCATGGCCCGTTTGGTCGCACCATCGACGAGGATTGCTGGTGCGATGGTAACCTCTTCCCAAATACCAACTAGCGGTTTCGTAATGTAATAGATGAGCCATGGTCTAGGCTCAAGGACATCAGGGTACCAAATGGCATCGTTCAAGAGCTGCGCTTGCGCAAGGGATTTGAAGCCTGACTATAGGTCAGTGGAAGCACAATCGAGTCTGGCCATGGCACAAACCTTTGTTGCTGTACACGTGGGTATCCTTGATGACGACTGTGCGACCGTTGATTGTGGTATACTGCTTGGCCTTGCCCCGCATCTCCCGAAGGTTCTGCGCAGCCTCCTTCCCGCCTGCTGCCGAGATAGCCGTCCCCGGTATTCGAAGAACATGGCTCGCCAGAAAGTCTTCCGAAACGATCACCTCCCTGGGAGGAGGAGCCCGCTGTCGGTCTCTCTAGATGTGAGGAGCGCATCGGTGCTCGGAACCAGCAGGACGTGGTGGTGCACTGGGGTGCACTGAGTCGGCAGGGAGCTTCGGAAGAAGGCTGCGAGGAAGGGATTTAGAGGTTGCATTCATTCGACCGGTGCTGGGTATGGGCTGGCCAGCTCGCCCAGCTGGGAGCCAGGATGACAAGGGGGTGGTGGGTGGTGAAGAAGGCGATTCGGAGGTAGAGTCGGGCAGTCGGACCTTGAGGGTGCTGGATCGGAGCCGTAGATGATGATGGGTCTTTGGCGCAGTTAGAGTTCGGAACTGGTCGTGATGGCGGATTTTGTTGCAACGGCGGAGGAGGTTGAGGTGAGTGCAGGAGCTGATAGAGAGGAGGTCAGTCCGATGCCACGAATGCTAGGCAGGCTAGAATCATATCGCGACTGGGACGGAGCTGGTGTGGATCTTGGGCGGACTGGATGGAGTGACTGACCTCATTCCAGTCCAGGGGGGGGAAAGGCGGCTTCTGGGGTCTGATTGGCGTAGATCTTTAAGCTGTTATCTGAACAGGTCGGCGAGCCTGACACGTGACAACCAACGATACACTTAGTCAGCTCCCTTCGGAAGGGGGCACGCACAGCTCTGAAGATCTGACTAGGGAACTCGCAAACCATCTATCATCGGTATGCAAGCAAGCATGCATAGAGGGGGTCTTCCGAAGCCTCCTCATCAGGCTGCAGACATAGAGAGCTCAGCTGGCATGCATATGACGCCGATCACGATTGTGGCACGCAGTGGGCCCAGCCCTACCCCTGACTCCTCACTAAGGCCAGCCACTCAATGCAAGCACTAGTTGCTACAGGCATGAGGTCTTGGGCGTCGTTTCGAGACATTGGCGCTGCGATCTCCAGACTGCCTCAACTTGCATTTCTACTTCAGAACCGATATGCTAGATGGTCATCATTTTCGACACCAGAGCAGCATTCATCATTCACATCGGGGTAGAGATGTTGAATGCCTAACGTTAGGCACACAGCACACCCATATTGTATTCCAAGCACGAGGGAATCTGCGTTAACCCAGTGGTCGAACACGAAATGCTAGACTCGTTGCCTGATGGTCAAACCTGACATGACTATTAGAAAACTTGGGTAGTTACAAAAGCACCCAGGGTTCACGCTTTATCGACGATGCTACGCTGGCATTCTATCCAAGGATGCTGTTATATATCGCTACTGATCATGAGATGAAGACGCTCTCAACGTACTTAGTCGCCATTATTTTTTGAACTCTATTCATGTAGCACGCGAAAAAGCACCTATATCGAATGGCCTTCACTCACTACCTATGTAAGTTTGATCATTCTGTCTACCGAGGAAAGTATCGCTACAGTTCGTCACTTGGCGTCGGCCTTCATTTTGAGAATTACACTTCCAACCATTGATAACTTGGGCGATGATTCACATAAACTATTGAGTATTTCTGTTCGACAGTTGACCCTTTCGATATTTGACGTGCCACCATTTTGCACCCATGGCTATTTTTCTGGAAACCGTCTCCAAGGCGCAGGGCTTCGACACTACTGTTTCCCCGCTGCTTAGATTGTTGAATCACAGCTTCTTTCACGCTTCATGGCCACACATGACTCTCACAGCGAAAGTAAAGTTTTCGAATTAAAAAATCCGGCTTCTACTTGCTTTTGAGATTTTTCCTGGTATGAGATTAAGGAATGGAACTCGCAACAAGGCTGTGTAGATGAATTTTCGTAGCTAATAGTGAGGATACTTGATGTTGTTTATCGGGATTCATTGTTGAAGGAGTTGAACTCAGGCCCAACACAGGCTTCGAACCATTTTCGGCTTCGCGCCCTGGTTTCGCTGTCTCAAACGTCGGACACAAAAGCCAGCAATTCCAATACTCGATTTACCCTCCCCCGTTCTTGGCCTCGCACCTCTCTCAATCCAAAAGCGCTGCAGCAGGTACTTCTGTTTGACCCTTGCATAGAGGCACACAACAGGCTCCATAGTGGGCATTCTAGCGAGTTAATGTTCTATAGCGAAGATGTCGATGCGGACTTTGTTCATTGACGTGAGATCACATTAACAGCAGCTCCTGATATGCATTGAAACCACAATTCCAGGCATAATAGGCGGCGCCTGAAAGTTCACCTTCGAAGGGCGGCGGGGTAGGGGCCGAAAGCTGGCATGTCGCGAAAAACCATGTAGATAGACGTCAGCACCCGAAACAATCTCCTCACGTTCCTGTCGATTTTCTTTTCCGCAGTAGTACATATGATTGACTCCGAGGCACATTGCTTGTTCTTTTACTAAATTGGCTTATTCCATAGCTGTTAGTACCGGCGGTCAATCACCCAAGGATCTAGACGATGAACCTATAGTGATAAGATAAGACGTGTGCTACACTCCTGCACGTTGTCGAGGATGCTAGTTATCAGGTGGCCATGCGGAGTAACCAGGCACGGGGTCCGTCAGGGGGGCAATGGTTACGAGAGCGTGTATATAAGGACTGCGGATGGCCATCTAAGCTGCGGAGGGCTCGAATTCAGATGTGTGCCGAACCCCTGCCTGTATTCTATTGCCTGCGGACCACGTATGGAAGACCTCTTCACTCTGCCCCAAATCAAGCACTGACACCAATCGACATTCACTTCCCATCCATCTGCTTTACCTTATCCGCTTCGTCCATCTCATATGTTCACAACTGCATGCACTCAGCGGCGATTCGAGTTCCAACACAGCCATCGTAACAATTCTCCGATGATATCTTTCTTGTCTTCTGACCCAAGTGGAATCCTTAGCGTAAACCTCTGCCCTATGGAGATAAGTATTGTGAAGTCCGTACGGATAGTTTTTCAACTGGCGGAGAACTAGCAGTAGGCTTGTCAAGGCGATTCTAATTATTAGTCGCAAATCTGATTGGCGATGAAATCAAACTATGAGGTGTGCTTGACATCGACCATTCCGCGCGTCAAGTTTTCGTTATCAATGGCCGCTTCTGCGGAAGATCTTGGTTGAGTGCCTCGGTCGCATCCTCTTTACATCTGTGACGGTGATGAGGTCCGATGAGGCTGCGCTAACGCCCGGCCGGCATAGACCCCGAAATGATAAGCTTTGTAAATCCCGCGTCGGCAGAACCCGCTTTGGGCAGGTCTTTCGCCAGCATAGCAGCCGATATCCGGCACCAAGCTAGTCACCACATGAGGGCCTACGTCCCCGCTTTCATGCTTGGTTGTAACCAACCGACCTTAAGAGGCAGTTGAGATTAGGACTCTGGTTACATGAGCACCTCATGTGATGTCTTTGTTGGTCGGGATTGACCCTCCGTAGGTTAATTACATTTCGCCAGTTGATGTACGTTCACTACATTCAACTGAAATCCACTCCCGGATATCCCGGAAGCCCCAACTGTGACTTTCGCTCTTGTGCAATACGGCAGCTTACTTTCGGACGATAAGTCCGAAGAAGCTAATTGTTGAGAGAGCTGTTGAAGTAGCCCAGGCTAACCCCCTCGAGGAGGATGTTTAGCACAGCTGAGAGCTTAGTCACAAGATGTCTTGTGGAGATCAACTTGATCTACCGGAGTCAAACTTGGCTGCATGGCGATTCTGGTGAATCAATCGCGGATGCAACCTCGGCGTATCGAGATGTGGCCACCTTCCTTTTACGTACTCACACAACAGTGACAAAGCAGCAGAAGCAGCGACATGATTACAACCAGCGTGTCCCATGACCGCAATGCGAAGAAGAAGGGTGGATTTCCATAATGATGCCATGTCACGACTTTACGTTGGAGGAGGGGATTTCGCTACATGTACTCAATAGGGAAAGTGACCTTGACGAACCCCAGAGACTACATCATGAGATGGAGGACGGAGTCGAAGACTTGAATAGGAAGCTCGATCAAGGCCAGTATATGTAGCTGTTACCGCGAGGGACTAACTGTGAACGAGGAGCTCGTGTCGCCGTCTATTTCACTTCCAGAATCCCACGATTCTGATGGACGTGATCTGGAGTTCATCAGCTCTCGACTTATCGCAAGCATCTCCAGAAATATTTCTGTCATCGTTATGATCATGGGTGCCATCAGATCTCTCGTGCTCACGGGCTTGCTTGGGCCTGGGTCCCGGGTATTTGCCCATCCAACCACTCATCAGCCCCATCTCGCCCGGAGAGGTGTTGATATCGAGGCTTTCCGGCTTCCCCTTCTGTCGGAATATGTCAACGCTACAGAAACAGCCTCTGACCCGATTATGACCCTCAGCAAGCGGGCTACGTACGTTGAGACTGCCACTGAGCTCGTCAAAGCTACTGTGCCCGGCGTCACCTTCAGGGTTGTCTCCGATCATTACGTGGGAGCTAATGGAATTGCCCATGTAAACTTCAAGCAAACCGCCCACGGCATCGACATTGACAATGCTGATTTCAATGTTAATGTAAGTTTTTCGCGTTCTGAAGGGTGGTTCTTATTATCCATTTGGGGAACTAACATGATTCAGGTTGACAGCAATGGTGAAGTCTTTTCTTTCGGCAACAGTTTCTTCTCTGGCGAGATCCCCGAGGAGGAGCCCTTGAAAAAGAGAGACTTCAACGACCCCGTTCTCGCTCTTCAGAAGACTACCGAGATCCTCGGCCTGCCCATTGAGGCCTCCACTGCATCTGCAGAGCCGAAGGAAGGGCAAGAGACTTACACTCTCACTGGCACCGATGGCGCCGTGTCTGACCCCGTAGCCAAGTTGGTCTACATAGCCCAGAAAGATGGGTCGCTTGTCTTGACTTGGCGGGTTGAGACGGACATCATGGACAACTGGTTGCTAACGTACATCGACGCCAAAACTGGGGAAGATATTCATGGCATTGTTGACTACGTATCCGATCTTGCGACCTATAACGTCTAGTGAGTTCTCCTCTCCTCTTCATCAGTTTGACGTTTTTCTCGGCGACACATGTTGCACCTGCGCAGCCTGTTCTCGGTTCTGACATCAGCAGCCCGTGGGGTGTGAATGATCCCAGCGAGGGATCTCGTCAGTTGATAACGGACCCATGGAACTCAAAGGCGTCCGAGTTTGCCTACCACAGCGACGGAACTACCAACTACACGACCACGAGGGGCAATAACGCAATTGCTCAGTCAAACCCCAGCGGCGGAACAGCGTATCTCAACAACTATCGCCCTACCCGCACGAATCTGAACTTTGATTTCCAGTACTCAACTAGCATGGCGACACCGTCTGCCTACGCCGATGCGTCTATCACCCAGCTATTCTACACCTCAAACATCTTCCATGACCTCTTGTACCTTCTAGGCTTCACCGAGGCGGCTGGCAACTTTGAGACCAACAACAATGGCCAGGGAGGAAGAGGCGCCGATTTTGTCATCCTCAACACCCAAGATGGCTCCGGGACCAACAATGCCAACTTTGCCTCTCCTGCTGATGGCCAGCCGGGCCGGATGAGGATGTACCTCTTCACCTCCTCAACCCCTCGCAGGGACGCCAGCTTCGAGGCTGGCATCGTCATCCACGAATACGCCCATGGAGGTAAGTGAATCCAACTCTACTACTATAAAATATGCATATACTTAGATTGTTAGTCTCAAACCGTCTGACTGGTGGGCCTGCAAATGCTGGCTGCCTCAACTCTCTTGAGTCCGGCGGCATGGGCGAAGGGTGGAGCGATTTCTTTGCTACAGCCATCCGTCTAAAGCGAGGAGACACCCGTGCGACAGACTACGTCATGGGAGCCTGGGCCACTAACAACCCTGCTGGAATCCGACCAGTGAAGTACTCAACTTCGATGACCACAAACCCATACACATACACCACAGTGAACAGCCAGACCGCCGTTCATGCTATTGGTACCACATGGGGCGAGCATTCTCTACGAGGTCCTTTGGAACCTCATCGATAAGCACGGGCAAGAACGATGGGTACCTGGCCTCAGTTCAGTACTGCAGGCGTCCCCAACCGACGGCAAATTCCCTAGCCATGAAGCTTGGATTGACGGCATGGCTCTGTAAGTTGACAATTTTCCAGCATTGGTACAGACATTGTCTAATATCGGCGGGCAGGGAACCATGCAATCCCGACTTTCGTTTCGGCCAGAGATGCCATCATTGACGCTGACTCGCATCCCTCACCGGTGGCAGCAATCCGCTGCGAGCTGTGAAAGGGCTTTGCCAAGCGCGGTCTTGGCTCTGGTGCCTCTTATAATGGAGGGAGGCGTCTCGCAAGCACTACGATCCCGGCCGGAGCCTGCTAGATAGTACATTCTGTTTGCCCCGGCGCCATTTCTGTACGGCATCATCGACCACTCGCCCAGATTAAGGCACGGGAGCAAGGTGTAGACGCAAGACGCCCACTCACTGCTACCCATTGACTGTATAAGGAGCACTAGAATACAATTGAGGCAGGCAGGAGCTATGCAGTGTCGGAAATGAAGACCACGGGGAGGAGATGTAGCCGCCGCAGGAGTCAATCGGTAGTCTCAACAAACAGCACGTATCTGGACTTCTTGCATCTGGTCACATTTGTTTTATTAAACGTGATAGAGAGTCTAAGAGCTTACGCTTAGTGAATGGGCGCACTCATGCTCACTGTCTCATCTCTTGAGCCGGGCATCAAAGTCTACACCTGCTGATACCGCCTGGTGAATGCCTCTTATCGCCTTCGTTGTTGTGATCGAACAAGATAGAACTTTGCTACTGACCATACTTTTATTGACAAGTATTCTTCTCGAGGGCACAAGGAGGCTGTGCTTTACCTCTCTTACTAGAGCACCTTGCGGTTTGGCGCGAACGAGGAGAATCAACGCCGATGCGGTCACCGCTGTGAGAGAAACTCGGTTTCCCGGCGGAAGCTCCATGTTCCCCCTTGGCTCGACAACAGCTTATAGCCCAGCACGCCTTCTATCAAAGCCAATAGCATGGGCGAAGTCATCTGGAACTGGGTTGTGTAGCGGTTATCCTGTGTACTAAGCTCGAGCTTGTCAAACATCTCGCTTAACCCAAAGGCTGACTGGTGCAACTGAATGTTGACCGCCGGTGGCTGAGCCGGGGAGTTGTCAGTAAACATTCAACGACCGGCAACAACTGGGGAAACGGGGGGGGGGGGATTTTACAGATCGCGAGTCATTGTGATTGACTCTGCACCAACGCTTAAGATACTCGGAGAGCAGCTTCAGCGACGGGCTGTGACTACATTCAATTACAATCTGGCTGGTGCTCCCATGAAGGATGAGGTAGTAGGGCGGTTGCAGAAACAAGTCGTCAGGTCGAGGCAGGGTTCCCCAGTTTGGGAGGTGTTCGCCAGTTTTCGCGTGGTTCTGCGGTTGTTGGACGACCGCCTCGAGGACAGTAGGCTTTCCAGTACCGGCGTCAACCTCAACCCCTGCCCAGTCGTCAGCGGCGGGAGGCTGACCGGGAGCTTGGATGCTCGAGGCAGTGAAGCATTTGAGAAGATCACCACGAAGTTTGGGATACAGCGCCGGGAAAGAATGAATCTGTTTCTTCGGCAGATTGATAATGAACCCGCACCTCTGGTCTGACCACGACACGGCTACATCGTTGGAGCCAGATGTCTGTGCTGATCAGCAATGCGCACAGTTGAATTTGGTATCAGGCAGAATCGCACCTCCAGGAAAAGCCTCAAACGTGACTGAGTCTTTGTCTTCTCTAGAAGAGTCTCTATCCACTGCTCATGAGCTTCCTCGTCCTCAAGCAGCTCAGCGGTGCTGTTCGCAAATGCCTCGACGCATCCTGCGACCACCTGCACAAACCGGAGCTTATCGGAGTAAATTCCGCCGAGCTCGTTGAGCAGGAGCTGCCACTCGGGATCGACAACGACCGCCCGCCCGAGGACGCTGGCGAGTTTATTTAGCGAGGTCTTAGTCGGACTCGTCTCCGCCGCCCAGTGGTCGCGCACGCCGATTTGGACCTTCAGAGGTCTGGTACATTTAACGTCAGTTGGGTTTCTCGACATGTAGTGCGGGGATTTATGACAAGACTGACAGCGACATTTCATGTTTCGATTTGAAAGTTGGGTGAGAAGCAGACACCAACCACGTATACCGACGCCGAATGATGATCCAAGGCAATACAAGTATGCGTCACCCCACAACGGGATCCAGGCAGCTTGCCTTGTGTCCGCCTCACGATGAGGGGTCATTCAGGGGTCTGAGTGAACGCCTTGCCCCATTCCGTCTCGGTCGCAATCTCCCGGTAGGGCGTGGCGGATGGCGTCTGCCGAGGCGTCGTAGCTGAGCTCAGATGCGTTCAGCTTTGGTCGTTAGTAGAGGCCATAAGGCAGAATACCGCTATGATCTTCACGCCAGGCAAGGTTCCACAAACCCCGCGTTCCTGAAAAGACTTCAGAGCCCTACTTGGCAGGCTTCATGGCGCATCTGCCTTGAGGATAATCTCCACAACGCCCCAACGCAACGGCAAATGCCGGCATCGTCAGGCATCGAACCGCCAGTCAAGACAGCTACATAAACCACTTCCAGCAGCCGTTGTAAGACAGATCTTGTAGCGAACAATACACTGAAGACCTTTTTCTGACTTTTTAAACTCAACCCGCGCAAATCCACCATCATGGTTCGTCTTCCCCCCGCAGAAAAGCTCTCTCTCGTGCTTCGTAAGAACAGTAAGTCAAAAACTCGGTGCACCAATACAAACTCAGCTGAAAGTCTTCTCCAGTTCGTGACGAGTGGGATAGCAAGAAGTCAGACTACGAGAAACAATTGTCGGACCTTCTTGGGGAGACTTGGGCAATTGATATCAACCCTAACGCCATCTGGCCATACCACAATGACGGCTACGCCAAGGAATCTGTGGGTAGCTGCATTAAGGAGTAAGAATGCCTGGGGAAACAGTCTCGCCAAGCCTCCTGTCACTGACAATCGTCTGACACAGCTACGTTGAGGGTGTCATCTGGCAGATCAAGTACCAGGCCGAGAGGTATCCCCACCTGGCTGAGGAGATCAATACCATTGCCTCTGCCCACGTCCTCGGCATGGACGTCGAAGACGCAGAACCTAAGACCTTCAGCTACGGCAGTGTCGGCGTGCAGGACGGCAAGCTTATGATGCTCTTCCGCCCTGACGCTTTGGGTTCTAATATCAGCTACGCTGCGCAGGAGGATCAGCTCTTCCCCGCCCTCAACGCCGTTCCCAGCGACGCACCTCTCAGCTTTCTGGCGCGCCACTCTATCAAGACCGAATACGACGCGAAAATTGAAGCTGTGCAAAAGTCCATTGCCACACAAATTGCCAAGCCTGACATCAAGCTCATCCCCAATTTTGAGGCCACCTTTGCGACTCTCAAGACCGCCGCGGCCGCCAAGGGCAGCGAGGTACGCGACGACTGGGAGAAACAGCTTGGCTACCTGATCGAGCAATATTTTGAGGGCCTCGATTGGCAGCTAAAGAACATCAAGATCGAAGAGGATGATTTGATTCAGGAGGGTTTCAATGAGGCTGTCGAGAAGGGCGAGCTGGCCTTTCGGCTGGTGGACACTCTCAAGTACGGCTCATACGGTGAAGTCGTCATCGAGGACGGCACTCTGTATCTGCAGGTAAGTTATTTTACTCTGGAACACCAGCTTACGTATTCCGGCCCAGAGCTAACGTGCGTTTACACTCAGGCACTTCCATCTACTTTTGGATCCAATGTTTCGTATGCGGCGGAGAAGCTTGTGGATCAACTATAACTAATTCAATGACTGGAACGCCTGCTCTGGCCCGGTTATAATGTAAATGAGAATCAGTACATGCATTCAAGTAGCCTTAAGATTTGAAGACGATTGAGGATTACAAATGCATTGAAATTTGATGCTCATAGCTGTATGGCCTTTGAGACGCCACAACGTTCACCCATCTTTGACAAGAGTCACTTCTGTCGTAGAGCTGAGCACCGCTGTGTCCGTTCCGTTACCGACGATTAAAGTGGTCATGACCAGAGTGTGGCCTGATTTCCTCCAGAAAACCCGTGAATGTCTCGCGATTGGAATAACCGACACGTCCAGTCAGAACCTTGTCTCGGTGGTCCTCGGGGAGCTAGCCATGTAGTCGAGGGCCTATGCATTGATATCACACATGCCGATATGAGCGCTTTCATTGAAGAGGGCCTAACACGTCTCCAGTCCTAGACCTGAGGCTGAGCTCGTGGTGATGATCACCTTTTTAGCGAAGCTCGACATAGTGCACTGGTGAACAGCGTTGGGGGCAAAGGATGTCTGGCGTTCTTGTCCATAAGGGTTGCTCGAAAGCCCCATTCGTCATGAAATCACGGATAGTCAATATGTGAAACACCATCGCCTACAAACCCTCAAGAGAGCCGTTGTCAACACTTGAGCTGACCCCTGGTTCATCGCTCCAGACCTGCGCCGGAGTTAAGACTTAATCTCCACGACCACCAGGGGAGAGCTGATGCAGCTGTCAACAACGATTACCTAATGCCATCGACCGGCATATACCCGGTAAGGCTCACTGTCAAGCCTCAATATGCCTTGTGTGGGATCGGAGCCTGTTAAATATGATCGCTTGACCTTCAGCCGACGTGCAACCCCTCATGCCAAGATAGCATAAGTGTCGCAATTCTCTTGCCATGGCGACAGTCGACGCGATCCTGGCGAGGGAACGCCGCATAACGTTGGTGAGTTCCTTCGTCGGCCAGCTCCTGGGACACATTGGGAGCGCCCTTCTCGGGTGGGTGCTGGATTCCATCACGTTTAAGATCAGTCGCTTCTGGATACCTCTGTTGTGCGTCTTTGCCATCACCAACGGACGCCTCGCAATCTTTCTCGGCCTCTTTGGCGACTGGCTCATTGGCACTGAAGACACGACATTCGTCTTCAGCCTGATCATATTTGTCGCTTACGCCGCTCAACCTCTTGTTTTCCCCGACCTTGATCTGCCCGCAACCGAGATGTGGTATGACCATGCCCAGCGAGGACCGCTTACGCTGCCTACTTTTGTAATCAGCTCTATACTCTTTCACTACCCGCGAGGTTCCGTTGCCTTTGTTAAGGATGGATTTTACAAGGCTGTGACAGATCCGCCCAGCATTGGGCAGTTGATGGACTGGTTTTGGGTGACCCTGGCTTGCGCGTCCGTTCCGCATATTATCTACACAAAGCTCTGGCGCAGTCACTTCCTCAGACTCCTCACAGATATGACATGGAGGTTCGTCGGAAAGTCTTTCTACGACCTCAAAACTTCCTACGACCTCAAAATACGCAGGTCATTACCGGCCAGTGGTGAAGATCTGTCACGTCCTTTTGAGCACCCAGCCTTGCAGAACGACTGGGACATTCGACTATTGTACATTCTGCCACGGGGCAATTCGAGCAAGATCAGTTGCAAGCTTGTCACTGTCGACATTGGCCAGCGCCATCCCACCTATCAGGCCATGTCATACACATGGGGCGATCCGACCAAAACGCACATAATATGGGTGAACGACAAGCCATTCAAGACGACGCAAAACGTCTACAACCTACTGCTCGACATGAGCCCAGTCTTCGAACCGCGCAGGATCTGGATCGACTCGATCTGCATCAACCAGGAAGATAACGCGGAAAAGGCCTGGCAGGTGAGCATCATGCACCATATCTACAATGCCGCCTCCCTCGTGACGATATGGCTCGGCGCCAGCGAAGATTCACACATCGCCATCGACCTCGTCCTCGAGCTGTCGCACTACATCAAAACATACACACCAACAGACAAGGAGCTCTTTCTGAAGTACGTCCACGAGCGGCGCACGCCACGTTGGCTCGCCATCGGCAAGATCCTCGCGCACCCCTACTTCACCCGCATCTGGATGGTGCAGGAGATCGCCGTCAACAAGATGCTGCACGTCGTCTACGGGCGCGAGACGATCAAGTGGGAGACGCTCGCGCCCATCATCCTCCGCCTCATCCTCTCGTTCGAGTTCAGCGTCATGATTGAGGACTCGAGCGTGCTGGGCGAGACGAACGCACCCATTGGCGCCACCAATGTGGTGCTGCTGTCGAGCATCCGGAAGCGATACCACAGGGAAGAGATGGCGCTGTCGGCCCGCTCCTTCACTGCTTGCCGAGTGCTGACGTTGAGGCACGGATCCGCGAGACAGAGTGTTCGCGCTCGTCGGCCTCGCCGAAGGATGGCGCGCATCCGCTCGTCGCGCCGGATTACACCAAGACGCCCGAAGAGGTCTTTATCAACGCGGCGCGGTTCGTCTACATGCAGGTAGACACGCTGCACGAAATCCTGCCCTGCAGCGGCGTGGGGTGGGCCGCGTCGCCTGACTGCGCTGCCGTCTTGGGTGCCCGACTGGTCGATTACCGGGCGGTCTGTCATTGCCGCATTGCCGAAGGGGAAGAGGGCGTATCAGACCTCCGGCGGGCTCGTGAACAGAGGGCCCGTCGTTCATGAAAGGGGTCTTGAGATTGAAGTCATCATTGTCGACAAGATCGATCGTATGACGGAGGAATTGGACCGCGCAGGGTCGATCCTTTGACACACCGCATCAACAGCAAGGCTAACATGGAGAGGTGCAATGCTTGGATCCTCGCGGCGCAGGCTTTGGTCGCGACACTGAGTGGAGATACGTACGCCAACGGTCAGAGCCACGAGGAGGCTCTCTGGCGGACTTTGGTCTGCGACGCTCCATCTGTCGGGACTGGGGAGCTTGCCAGCGGCAGCGGTATGGACTGGCCAGCCGACCCCGTGTACGGGGTGTGGTATCGATATGGGATGCGTCACCTCGTAGAAGTGCCGCTCGATGATGAGGATAGGGCACTATCTCCAGAGGAGACACATGAGCGGATGCAGCTAGGATCCAGATGGGTGACTTCGGCACAGTACCGATGCTATTCGCGACGGTTGGCTGTCACAGAAAAAGGATACCTCGCTTTGATTCCGCCATTGACAGAGGTGGGCGACATGGTAGCAGTGATACCAGGGACGGCGGTGCCGTTTATACTGCGGGAAAAGGGTTATGATGATGACATGAACGAGAAGGTCTACACCTTGGTTGGCGAGAGCTATGTACACGGGCTCATGAACGGAGAGGCGGCCGACGAATCGAAGATCGAGATCGTCATGATGGATTGAGGTTCGCATGTACGCAGCCATGTGGGAGCGCTACTTTATTGTCTCTTGACAGACATTTCTCAATTGCACATCTAGATTCAAACTCCGAGTCACCTCTCAACAATGTGAGGACGGCATGTTACTTCCGAGGACCATCGGCGACCTCCGTGGCCGGCGCCATCCTGACCAGCCCAGGCGCATCCACAGTCTTGCCTTCGTCAGAGGACTCTTCCGTATCATCCAAAACATGCTCCTTGGGCCTTTCAGGCACGAGGAATACAAGGCATGATGTTGTTGGAAGCGACAGGCTGAACATGACACAGGCAATGATGAGATTGGTCATGGGCGCCACCTTTGCGGCGCCGACGCCGAAAGCGAGACACGAGCCGAGAGATTCAAACGACCGCACAAGACCTACGGCGAGCGTAAGCGTCTCGATGTCGTCAAAGAAGGTTCCAAGGATCCAGTAGGCGAACATGTAGTGCGACTCGTTCATGAATCTGCGATCAATCATCAGCAATCGATATTCAGAAATCGCAGAAGTCCAACTCACCTGAACAAGACCTGCACCGCGAACCCCCTGCCAAACCCGGGCAGATCCCAATCAAGCGTCACAGGCGTTTCGGAGGTCGAGTATTCCTTCTCCATGGCGAACTGCCAGCCAAACAACGAGACCATGGTGATGGCGAAGAAGAACCAGGTAATCTTGGCGAGCTGCGGGCGGCTGAAGTACTTGAGATCGTAGAACCAGCCCCAGAAGATGTTGGCCGTTGTGGCGGCGATCCCCGAGCACAGCGACGCCAGCGTGCGGGAGCGCACGGAGAAGTAGCGGACTAGGTAGATGCCGAGATACGTGTTGTTCCAGTTGAAGCCGACGAGGATGGGGATGAGGAGGCAGAACTGGCGCGTGCGCAGCAGCTTCCACCACTTGCGGAACTCGCCCATGATCGCCTTGTTCTTGGTGGGATCCGGCAGGCGGCGGCCGTCAGGTCGGATGACCTTTTGCGGGGGTGAGATGAGGAGGGCCAGCGGCAGGCCGAGGCACTGCAGGGCGATGAGGACGAGATAGGTCGTGTAGCCGACGCGGCCGCGTTGGCCGCTCTTGACGTTCATCGACAGCTGGATGGAGGAACCAATGAGCTGGCCGAGCTCGCGAAGACCAAGCCAGATACCCGCTGGAACAATATGTCAGAAAGAGGCAGAGAGAGGCCAAATGTGTCGGTTGGAACGTACTGAACTTTCCTCGATCGTGAACATCCGCGTAGCCCAGAGCGATGGCGCCCTCGGAGGCCCAGAGAGCAGAAGCTGCGATACCGCAGGTGGCGCCGCCAAAGAGGACGAACCACTCGGTACCGTATCGGTTGTTGACGTAGAGGGCGGCAGAGTAGGGTGCGTAGCCCAAGGTGCCGAGGATAAGCACCGTCTTAAGACCGATCTTGTTGGCGACAATGGAGAAAATAGAGCAGCCAAAGACCATGATACCAAAGGTCAGGGAGTTGGCTCCGTTGACAAGATAGGGTTCCTGTTGGCCTCCAGCACCCGTGTCTGCGCCGGGTCAGCATGGACTACTCTACTTGCAAGAGGTCGTCGACCTACTGTTAAGGGCATTCCAGATACCGGGCTGCGTGAACGAGATCAGACCAACGATGATGACGTTGAACAGAGGGCTGCGGTACCACCTCGTGAAGCGGGAGACAGGCTTCACAGGATGTGTTTCCTCGGCGCTACCCTGTTCGGCGGAGAGTGTGACATCCTTCTGATGGGCATCCTGCTCGCTAGATCCGGCACTTGGTGTTTCTGTCGCCATTTTCACAGCAATGGAATCAGTAGTCTCTCTACAAGACAAACGCAAGTAATGAAAACGAAAACGATGCACGACAACAGAAGTTTTTCCATCAGCCAGGCTGCGGCAGTCCTCCAGTCCCTCTTAACCATCCTCCATGTCGATCCTCGCGTGGCGGGTCTGCAACATTGCTATCCAGAAGAGGCAAGTGACATGGTCGTGCGTCGCCAACCCCCGACAGCGTCCCAGCAGAATCTGCAACGAAGGCCATCACGACATTATTCAAGGCGAGGGCAGTGGGTTATGAGTGGCTAGTGGCGGCACTGTTGGGTTGCGTTATTGAGGAGCGGTCACTCGTAGATCTTGCATACGCGAGGGTTGCGACACGGGTGGCCCCGTCAGCGAACCACTTCTTATCTTGCTGGTGGGCATGACGGGGTCGGATCATCGAGTCACAGGCGGCGCTACTGCACCGGCGTGCTTGGAGCCGCTGATGGCGACATCGATTCCCTGCTGGTTGGCGCAGTGCGCGACGACCTTTTTGTGAGCCTGGGGGACTCTGGTCAATGTGCCCAGGGGAATGCTATCGGGGAGGCTCCGACGAGGTGGCAGAGAAGAGTCTGCCACATGGCTCGGGCGATTGATTCATGACGCCGATCCGTTTCGGCGGGGGAATCGGACCCTTGGCGTTGGCGACTCAGTGCCATCGCCGTGTAGCTCCGTATGGAGGGGCCGAGAAACTCCACATTTGGAGGGCATGGCCGACGTGGTGATCATCTCGGCGTTACGATGCTAGAGATATCGAGACCTGTCTCCCTCACTGTCCTTGGTGCTCTAGGATCA
>NW_003315032.1:1404992-1410825 GCF_000150825.1 Verticillium alfalfae VaMs.102
GAGCAGTCGTTGAGCCGTTGGGCCCTAGCAGCCTTCAGCAACCTTGGGTGGATCCTGGGCCACCCATTCAAATGAACGATACGCCAGATTGAGATCTGACAGGGGCACGTGACGAGAATGTGGGAGATGGCCCTAGATTGCAGTGACAGCGAAAAAAAGGGAAAAAAAAAACACCATGACCTTCTCGCTCGGAGCATCGTCGCCGGAATTTCGCGCATCTTCGCGGACTGATTGTCGGTCACCCAATTGGGACATATCTCCCTGCCCGTCAATTCGTGAGTGGGCATCTATTCTTGCCAACAGCCAGTTGCAGACAGCCTCATGGGTGGCTGCGCAAAGTCAAGCAGCAATCGGCATGGTGACGGCACATATATGCCGCTGAGCTACCTTGTCCCTTTCGACCTCAGCCCCCCTCCCCTCGTCTACCTCTATGCACACCAAGGCCCGGTTCCTCTTGTACAGGGGCTCCAGGTTTTGCTGGCTAACCAACTGCAGCCGAATCCTGCGTTGGAGCCGAACCTTTTTACTTTACTGAGTCAGGCGAAAGCTACATTAGGCTGACTCTCTTGATTGCGGCCCCATGTCACGTCTCCTCTCTGCCACTTTACCCAGAGAAGAACACAGAACGTGCATTTTTGTCTCATTTGCGCCAAAAGTTTGGCAGTTGACAGCAGCATGAAGGCGACAGCTCTTGAGCTTCCGTGGCGTTTGCCATGCAGCTGAAATGAAGACCGTTCCATTCATGGCCTCCCCCCTCCTACCAAGCGGCCCCCAGCATTCCAATCCAGCCGCAGTCCCATCTGACCTCCCTTGCAATCGGGCCACGATGGCTGCCAGCCGCAGACTGTGCCGTTCAGCACCCAGCCCTACGAAGTCGTGGTGGCTTGGGTGTCAAAGCTAGACTTCTCTCGGCCGCCATTCACACCCAGTGGGTTGGCTCCACGGGGTTCTCAGCCCCCAAGCCTCTTTCGCGACAGACGTGCAGTCCGACCATTGAGTTTGGTCGTCAGCAGGCAAAGGGGGGGGGGGCGCGGCCGGGGTCTGTCCGCCGTTCCATCCTTGTCCGTGGGAATCGCTGCCTTGAAGGGGGGGGGAGGATGTCAAGCGAGCGCATTTAGTTCTGGCTGTCCCCCCAGGAATTTAAGCGCGCCCATGGAGGAATGCGTTGGTCGGTCCAATAAGTTTTGTTTGCTTTGCTCACTTTGTCAACACCAAGGAAGGGAACTACTCCTTCAAGCTCGCGATAGCTTGGGCGTCGATCAAGCGCAGCTCCAGCCCAACGACCGTTGAGACGACTTGCTTCTTCTTCCCAGTTCCCTCTTTACACTGGTTCACACGCGCGCGCATTTGACAACACACCCCATTCGTTCGCACGTCGCACATCGCAACGAAACACCATGCGGGTCTATCCTATCTACAAAACGCCTTTTTTGGCGCTTCTCTTCCCTCGCCGGGTTCGGGCCGCCTGCCGTCCTGCCGACCATGTCAGAATGCCGTCCACCGGAAAAAGGTGCAGCCCTCGCGGCGCTTGCGTTCCTGCGGTCACCAAGGGGTCTCTTCGCCTTACTGGTTCAACAGACCTCCCCGCCCTTTTTTGAATCCCGCGGACCTTGAGTCCCTGCCTCGTGAAACGCGGGGCTGCACGCCCGCCGAAAGCAGCCATCGAGGGCCCTCTGGACCCTCAAACGCTGCGAAACGTGCCGTCGGCCACAGCAAGAAGGGGGCAGCCGACAGCAACGAGGTGGCCGACCTCCGACGCCGCTCTCCACAGGCCGCCGCCGCCACGCCCGCTACAACCCCCGTCGCCAACGCTCCCCGCCGCCGCCGACGGCTTCGCCTTTGACGGCACCTCGATGCGCCCCTGCTCGACGACGACGACGAAGAGCACGACCATCTGCCCGGTCCAGACGACGGCACGGCGGCGGCGCGCAGCTCTCGTGCTCCCGACAGAGGTGCTCAAGGCCAAGTGCGCCGACGACATGTGGTGCGCCAAGAAGCCGGGCCACTGCAAGGTGCTCAACAACAAGCTCGACACGTCGGGCGTCGTCGTCGCCATCATCTCTCGGGGGCCCATTGTCGTCGCGGCCCTCGGCATGTGCGTGCTCCTGCTGGCGCGACAGCAAGCGGCAGAAGGGCATCCGGGCGCGGGCCGAGGCCGCGGCGCTGGCGGCCAGGGAGCGGGAGAAGAAGCGCGCGGCGGCCGACGAGGCCATGGGCGCGGCGCGGAACGGCGGTGACGGCGGTGTCAAGGCGCCGCTGATCCAGTCGTACGAGGAGGATCCGTTCAGGGAACACCAACGCTACTAAGGCATTCATGTGCTGCTGCTTATACCTTTTTTTTTTTTTTTTTTTTTTGTCTCTCTTTTGTTTATTGCGCAATCATCATCATATAGCATGGAGTGCAGGGCTGAAGAACAGGGTCATGGCGTTCGCGTGAGCCTGTTTTCGATACATGATACCTCAATTGTACACCTATCTCAACACAGCTAGTATTCCTGTGATCAAATCGTGAGAAACAAACCCTGACGTGACGAGCATACTTTGAGTTTGACACGAAACGGATGCGAGTCGCGAAACTGTCGGGACCTTCGGGAAGAGATTACCTGATCCAGTATCAATTCGACAAGGGACGACCCATCGGCGGTAAGTCCCGATGTCATGACTCTGCGGAAACTTAATATTTCATTCAAAAAGGCAACAGACTCACTGATCCCGTCTAGTGGTAACTTGTAAACGAAGCAGAAAAAGGCGAAAAGGAACAGTCATGTGTGACGCGTCAGGAATTGAGCCCAACGGGGGGCTCGAACCCCCAACCTTGAGATTAAGAGTCTCACGCTCTACCGATTGAGCTAGCCGGGCAGGCAGGTTGCTTGTTGTTGGAGAAGGGCTCGGAAGCAGGGATTATGTCGGAACACTCTGTAGTCAGATTTTGCCTCTTGGTGATGCCGCGGTGATGCCCTACAGTATAAGCCGGATTGTTGTGTCATCCAAGCTTGGGAGGAACCGAAGAAGTCTGGATTACTGAGTCGCAGATCATAATGAGGTGCGTATTCTAGATGTGAATTAGGGTCAGGAAATCGTAACGGCAAGGGAAGTAGGTAGGAATGCGCCCGAGGGTGACGAAGTCGGCCAAACCATGAACTCGATGCTTGAGTCAAGGTTGGTGGTTTCAGTTGGATCAACGACAGAATTGGAGACCAGCGAGATGATAAATGGCGAATGCATAGGTCAGTGAAGTGACCTGAGGACAGATCACAGATGCGCATCCATGCCGACAGCGGCGTCAATCTCGTGACGAGGCCGATGAGACCCGCAATAGTACCCCGCCACAACTGCCCGTCACAGGCCGGATACGACGTCATCGCTCATCACGGCTCGGAACGTTGAAACGCGTCAAGCGGCGCTCTGAACGCTCAACGATTGCTTGCCTGTTTGTGGCATGTTGCTTGCTTTCTGCTAACTTGGTGTGGCGGCTCATCGACTCCTTATAAGTCTAGCTGTCTCGCCATTCTGTCTCTGTACTTCTCCTCCCATCTCAACTTGCACCTCTCCAAAACTCCACGACGACCACCAGATCAGCCAAACAGTAAACACGATGCCTCTCGTCGTGCCAGGAATTCAGAGCCAGTCGGGCGACCTGACTGAAGAGTGGACCAATAAGCTCGTCGGCAAGACGCTGCACGACGAAAAGTCCGACGAGACAGTATGTTCTAGGTATCTGCCTTAGCCGCCATGCCCCAGTCGCTGACACGTCTAGTGCTTCTGCAAGAAAGACCTCCCCGAGAAGAGCCGCGTCATCAAGCCTGGCCAGATGGTCACCAAGGACTTTGACGAGAACCGTCTGAACGTGCATGTCAAGGACGACGGCACCGTTTCCCACGTCGAGCGCGGTTAAGCGGGGTACCTGTGATGGTGATGGTGATGGTGATGGTGGAACATGTGCCACAGCCTGAAGGCCACGGCCTCTAGAGAAAGCGTTGTACAATAGCATAGTTGATGAATCACGATACACGAGATGATAATTATCCCTTCATGTTCTAAACCCTCATTTCATTCTCTCGTCATTCTTCAGTCAATCTGTCGAGACCAGCCCCCGCTATTTAACCTGCACGCCTTTCTGCATCTCGGAGCTACAATTGCATAGCCGAAGTCTACCCCGCCATCGCCTGCCCAGCGACCGCCGCCGTGGTGCGGGGCAGTGAATCTGAACCTGCTCAGGACGCAACTCTCCAAGCCAACGCCAAACCCGACCTTCACGACCCTCCTTTAGCCATTCTCCCATATCAAGCGATACGACGCTCCCGTTCCCTCTTTTATCGATCCCACCTCACGACCGCCATCATGTTCAAGAAAGAGTGCGTCCTCTACCCAAATCTCCCCCACCCAATCCCCGCCTGTTGCCCCAATCTACCTTCCAAAGCTCATCCAGCTAACGCCCAACCCTCCCACAACACAGCCTTCCCGTGAACCCGAAATCCAAGCTCAAGTCCTCCGTCCAGCGTTCGATCCGCCAGTCCGTCCTGCAAACCTACCCGCTCATCGAGCCGCACATCGACGAGATCCTGCCGAAAAAGGCCCACCTCGAGCAGATGAAGCTCCCCGAACGCATCGCCCTCTACATCGTCGACTCGCAGCCCCTCTTCTGGCAGCAGGACAACGACACCCTGCTGCCCCACCTCAAGCTCGTCCACCGCTTCCCCGGCGCCTTCCCGACGCTGCGCATCGACCGCGGCGCCATCCGCTTCGTCCTGTCGGGCGCCACCCTCATGGCCCCCGGCCTCACGAGCGCCGGCGGCCGGCTGCCCGATCCGCAGGACGGGCCCGAGAGGGCCGAGGACGGGCGGTGGACGCGCGAGCTGAAGAAGGGCGAGCCGGCTGTCATCATGGCCGAGGGCAAGACGGAGGCGTGCGCCGTGGGGCTGCTCGTCGCCGGCACCGAGGAGACCAAGGATACGAAGAAGGGGCCGGTCATGGAGGAGGCGCATTATCTCGGCGACGGCCTCTGGAGGCTGGCGACCGATTGAGGAGACGGCGGCGGCGCAAGAGGACTGTCTGGGGCATACATGGGGGCAGACTGTGTTGTATATTCAACTGATGGGGCGGCGGCGAGGAGTTGGTGTTGCGGGTTGCAAAATGGGTGGCCTGTATGGGGAACGGGCCTGGGCCTGGCTTGTGAGCGGCGTGGTGACTGGCACGTGGTACGATGAAATGATGACGAAATGCATAGATTGCGAGCACTTAGGCTACTTTCGTTCTGTTGTCTCCCGTCTATCGTGAGATCTGTCTTGCCCCTCCGCGGCTCCTGTCTACTCATCCCAAGAACGTGTCTCTTTGTACCCTATGCCACTTCGGAACTGGTCTCCTGCTTCCGTTTGGGGCCCCTTGTCTCGAACAGATCCTCATATGCTTGATGGTGCCGTGCCATCGCAGCTCGTCCAACCTCTTCGCCCTTTCGGCTGATAAAATCGTGCACATTCTCCAAGATGAAGAACCCATCCTTGTCCCTCATCGGTGAATCCTCATCCGGCAAAACGCCAAAGCCCGTGTCGCCTTCGATGATGACCTTCTTCAACGCCTTGATCGTGCAACCTCGATACTGGCAGGCGTACTTGTCGGTCGGGTCCGCGGCGGGAAAAGCGCCCTTGATGTCCTTCCATACCGCATCGGTCTGTTTCTCTCGGATGTACTCATCCAGCCGTCGGTTGTATTCGGCTTCGACGTGGAAACGGGTAAAACCTCCTGCCTGATCTTGTCCCGAGACGTCCGCTGCGTCATGTACCGCCCCTCTGACGGGAGCGTGGCACAAATTCGTCGATCCACTTGCTGAAATTCG
>NW_003315032.1:1411222-1420968 GCF_000150825.1 Verticillium alfalfae VaMs.102
ACGTCGACCTGGATGTAGCGTTGGGGCTGCTCGGCTGCGTAGCTGTCGGCAGGAAGGTCCTTCGGCCAGGGAACGGCAAAATGCGAGCCGCCTCTTTCGGCCAGCACATGCTCGGCTCCAGGGCATGCTGGATGGCTTTGACGACGGTTTCGGGGAATACGTCTATCCCGCTCCTTCCTGTGAACTCGCCCCGTGCGCAGGTCATTAGAACGTCAACATCGCCGTAGTCCCTCTTGGCAGGACCGTCAATGGGACTCGCCACGTAGATGTACAAGTCGCGGAGAGCGCTCTTGCAACGGCTCTTTACCAGCTCGTATACGTGAGATGGCATGCGGGGTGTGTAGAGGGGATTTTCTCCGGAAGCAAACGCTGAACCGCCCATGACGCTGGTGCACTCTAGCAAGCGGGTTCGTCGACTTGGGTAGGTATGGTAGTGAAGGCGCACCGTTGTGGAGATTTTGGAAAGAGGCTGTGATCGCTTAAACTTGTCTGTTGGAGATTTTTTGGAAGCGTGAAGATAGCAGAGCTGTCAGCCATCAGTCACTCGTGGTAGAGGAGCATGGGGCAACCCATATGAACAGTCACCGTGTCTCTTCCACAGTCGAACGATATAGCCTCTGTGAATACACTTCAAATGGCTTAGGATGGTCATACGCATGCGAATATGGTATTCATAGTCGATCCAAATGTCTTTTTGCACCACCAGACACGTTGGTTTCGGTTGAGAGAGCTGGGGGTCGTAGCCCTGTCATCAGCATCGGCTGACTCATTCGGGGAACAGAGGCTGAGCAAACAATTTCTCTGCAAGCTTTCAAACGCGAAAGTCTGAGGCCATGACTGACGCCCCTTGTGTCTTGGGTTCGCTTTCCAGCTTCCCAGGTGACTCTGGAGGACGGAGAAGTGAGGTGTGACGCAGGTGAGAAGACGCTGGTCATCCGTTTGTCCATGCACTGGTGACTTGGACTGTAACCGTGTGATGCTCTTTTTCGACACTGTAGCTTCGCACGGTATCACCTTTTGTTCTTGCTGCCTTTAGAATCCATCTAAGCTTTATAAATATTCCTGCATTGACATGATATACTGAACTAGCCTTTGTCACTCTATTCAGATCTCACTTGTTAGGGGTCACGTCTCTGTTGCACTATGCGACCATCAGGGCAGCCCAGCTTCCGAACACGATAATCATATACCAGTCGAGAGCTTTTGGCTATTCCTTTCAAACGATGAACAACCTTGCTTCATCCGCGTTGAGCGAACATCATCTGCGCTTGCCAGGTACTCTCCAACCCTGAGGTTTCTCCTTGTCTCGACACTCAAAGATGGAAACTGGGCGCAATGATGATTGTTGCAACCTTGGCGCACTGAGCACTGCGTCATAGGCCATCGGTCGTCGAAACCTCACACAGATCAACATGCTCTTTCTGGCTTGGCCCCGCAAGCCAGGCTGCACCTGCTCTCTCTCGTTGCGGGCGTAGCAGCACTTGCTCTCTTGCCTTCGATATCGGAGCCTAATCACGGCATATCAGGCCTTGGAGCCATATCCTCACCTTCCTGGACTTGTCTGCTTCTTCCCTATCGCCCCCAGCTCCAAATCACGGCTATTCCACGATCACTGCTGAGCAGATTGCATCTTGATACTACGTCCCTCTCATCCCCAGCACTGCAGCTAGTTCGTCACCGCCCGCCATGAGCTGTCAGAGCAATGGGACGGCGGCCTCGCAGTCTAGCGGACCTGCCAGAAACCCCGCCGAGGCCGAGCTTCGTCTGCTTGACATGGACGGCAGACTGCCTCAGACTAGGGGTTATCGCAGTCAGCGCCTCTCCATCCCAGTCCCTGTGGCTGACGGCAAGCGTAAAGCTCCCAATGGCCAGGTTATTAGAGCCGTCTTTGACTTCACCACGTTCACGGACCAGCTCGAGTTCTACTATGCGCCTGATCGACATGTGCAAGCAGGGCTCCTCAGGATTCGCTAGTAAGTAAAATTCTCTGGAAGAGCCCTTGGCATTGGCTGATCTCCATGCAAGTGATAATTTCTACGCCGTCAAACTCTACACCAGCGAAAACATTGAGATCATCGTCCACCGCCAGATACTCATCGCTGGTTCCCTCTACTTTGACTCTGCCCTGCGCGGCTTCTTCCGCGAGGCCGACACAGCCGAGATCTCGCTCGATGATATTTCCTTTGACGACCTCATCGCGTATCTGAAGCTTGCCCACCGATACTTCTTCCTTCGATTCTCCGAGGAAGGCATGCCATCTGGTAATCTTTGGAAAGCTCAAGTTGAGAGGTATGACCGGAAGATCTTCAGGAGGACTTGTTTTAAGATGCCCTTGATGGACCTTTGCTCCATCCTACGCATCTTCGTCCTTGCCGATCGCTTCGCTTCGAGCAGCCTCGTCGTTTTCATCCGCCAAATCTTCCTTAAGCTCCTGGCGGCCACAAGGGACTTTTGGTTCGACAACAAGCACGCCAACGCCGATTATGAGCGCGAGGAACACCACGCCTTCATGAACAACTATTTGGATGCGTATCAGCTCCTCACCAAGTACGCATGCGCTGACGTCAGAGACTATCTCAAGAACTCCATCATGGAGTCCTGGGTCAAGTTCCTTGGTTACAACGAGGGACTCAAATACGCCATGAAGCGCAAGATATCGGCCAATGGCGATAGATACAGCGCCTTCGAGACCGCTTGGACAAAGTTTACAATGCCAGGGGCATTCAGGCTCTTCGAGTCTGATGACTACATCGGCTACAACGAAGACGAATACTTGCGCAACAGGGCTTTTACCGCTGCATGTCTTACACATTGCACAATAGAACACCGCAACGCTCTGTTCGCGCAACTCAAGCGCCGCGCTCTCAAGCACAGACTGAGAGCTAGCGTTGAGCAGCGACCTTTTCCGGGTGAGATTACTTGGACATCGGTTGTTCGTCTGGCAGCCGGCGACAGTATCAGGGTCATCAACGAGGAACTGCTCATCCCCTCAACTATCGAGTCCGATCTTTCACCCACCATGAAGACCTTGACCATGGAGGATAAAGCAACGAGCGACAGAGTCTGCGATCACATTACTCATCGCGACGGTAGCAATGTCGCCTTTGATCTTCCCAACATCGACAATGTCAAATTGACCTTGAGCGATTCCGAAGACTCAGACGATTCGTACACTACCCAGTCCGACACCACCAATGATGGAGAGTGGGTGTCCTACGTACCGCAGCCCTACATGTCGCATTCACGAATCCTCGCCAGTGCGATCGACAAGGCAGAGTCGAACAGAGCGAGTGCCCAGAGTGCTGGTGTTGATCCCGCTGCTCAGCACTAGGGTGACAAGAAAGAAGATCAGCTCCAGCGCGGCGGCAATTTGACGGGCGGCAAGCTCCCTCGCAACGACGTCTCTGGCGGTCACCTCAAGGCCCGCAAACCCAGCAACGGAAAGGAGCTGGAGCTCGACAGCGACTCTCCTCATGCTCCAATCAACGATCCCGACTATCTCTGCGAGGCGGAAAGGCAGAGGATCAAGGGTAAAGCCAAGGAGATTTTCCAGCCGATAGTTTCGGTTTGGGTACGCAAGAGCTTCAAGGGCCAACAGAGGCTGGGCGGCGCGCATGTGCGAACAGCCCCGTCGGGTCGACGCAATGGGAAGAACGCTAAAATTTTTGAGTTGCTGCACGAGTACCGCCAGTGATTCTAGCACTATTGTACGGGTGTGCTGCTGTCTGTTCAGGTTCGGTTTGTTTCTACGGCGTTTGCGCCTAGGCAGGAGATCTGCTTCAGGGGCATGCGTGTCAGACGTTTGATTTGTCAAGGGGATTTTGTACACTACCAGGTTCCTACCAGTGTGGTCAGAATAGCGTTGAGTCCATGCGCATCAAGATCAAGGTGAAAATTCCGTTGGCAGCTTTTGTCAATGTGGCCACCGTGTAGCATCGTTTGAGGCAATTGAATCTTGAACCACATCTTACGTCAAGCGCTGGCACTCGAGATTCTTTAGGAATTCCTTCTCGATAACACCTTGCTCCATCTTCGCCGCTATCCGACAGGAAGAAGGCGGGTGTAACAGGCTGCCATGTCGCCTTCTTGACCACAACAGTGGTTTCAGCTCTAGTGACAGTCTTTCCGCAGCCAAAAATTGACGTGTCCGTGACCACCAGGGCCAGCCAGACGCTTGAGTGTAAATCGGTCTTAATGGAGTCCATGCGATCCCTAAAGCCGGCATCTGTCTCGCCCCTTCTCCGTGGGGAGCCAGGTGGTAGGATGAGCCCCCTCCACTTCCCGATGCGTGACCAGCCTGCTGGGCTTCCATCGGCCCCACCATGACTTCTGACCATAGAGCTAGATGGGTCGGTAGTTGGGATATGAAGTGAAGCGCAGCAAATGGATGATCTGAACCCGATTTCGATTCGTTCAAGTTCATTTGCGTGCTCGTGGTTGCTGGGTATTCCCTCCTGCGAGGCTGTCAATACGCTTCATCTCGGCGTGATGGCCGCGGGGTAGACGGAGAGGGCACCGCTGTTTCACGTGCGTCTTTCAACATTGGCGACTCAAAACGCCCTGTCGAAAACACCGTCAGTGCTGATATTTGGTTATGGAGACAAGCGCTTGCCGTGACAGCCCATCAACAAACTCAGTGCATCAGGCCCCAGGGAGGCGAACCCCAAGCGTCTTCCTTAGGGTGGTTTAAGATGCTTCAGAGGCTCTCAAAAGCACGCAAAACCCCCCTCTCCCCCAAGTTTTACTCCGATATCATGAAAAGACAGTGTAGGTAACAACATTGCCGACCTGGCAGATAGTATGAAGTTGGACCTCTTGAGATTATAGGCAAACATTCGAGGAACTTGTCGCTATTGCAGGCTCAAGATAAAATATCACAGTAGATACAGCACCTCCTGCTACCTCGTAGTAGTTCGAGGACTCGAGGAAGATGCAATCTCCAACCCGCAGGCCATGATGCATCGCTTCACAAGCTCAGCGGACGGACTAGGTGGACTTCGAACGTCAAGCCACCGTGAGATGAGACTTCGAGGTTTATCCATGCTACGCGGCAATCGATACGGGCAAATTCGCTTGTGCATAGTCTCGTGATGTGGCATTGTCGTGAATCTCTCGGGAGTCGGCTCCAGCGCGCGACGTCGGACGTCGGGCCCACTATGGTCGGAGACAACCCCGATGGCAGGCCATGTATTGTTCTCAGCTCAACACCATGCCAGACCACGATCTCCGTGATCCGGCGTTTGATCACAAGTAAAGTGTCTAGAGGCAAGTTATTAATAAGAATATGGCCCTCGCTGTGAGTGCCGTGATCGAGGCAACATCTCGTCAGCCATCAATCATCAACATCCTCATCTCCTCACCACATACTCCACCACCATGCCGAATTATATCAAGTCCGCTCAGCGCACCTCAGCCGGGTTCGCGGCTTCTTCACCCGAAGTCGCCACACTCGTGAGCAACGTCATTTCGGAGATTCGAACCCAGGGTGATGCAGCGGTGCGGAAGTACTCTGCTAAATTTGACTCTTGGGACCGTCCTTCCTTCAAGCTTTCTCAAAAGGAGATTGACGAGGCAATCGCACAGGTATCTCCACAGGTCATCAGCGACATTAAGGAGGTGCAGGAGAACGTGAGGAGGTTTGCACTCGCCCAATTGGCCTCTCTCACCGAGTTTGAGCTGGAGATCCAGCCGGGCGTATTCCTCGGGCAGAAGAACAATCCCATCAACCTTGTCGGCTGGTAAGACAGAACCATGTTTCTCTGCACCAGGGCTTGTATTGGTTCTCAGAAAACGAAGCTGACAAGATGTACGACAGTTACATTCCTGGAGGTCGATATGCGCTGCTCGCCAGTGCACACATGACCATCCTGACGGCCAAGATCGCCGGCGTCAAGTCCGTGGTTGCCTGCACACCCCCTATCGGCGGCCTCCTTCCCGTCGAGACCATCGCAGCCATGCACCTCGCCGGCGCTGACGAGATCCTCATCGTCGGCGGTGTCCAAGCCGTGGCGGCCCTGGCCGTCGGCACAGAATCCATCGCAAAGGTCGACTTCCTCGCCGGACCTGGCAACAAGTTCGTTGCCGAGGCCAAGCGCCAGCTCTTTGGCGAGATCGGCATCGAACCTGTTCGCTGGTCCGACGGAGGTCCTTATCGTGGCTGATGACAAGGCTGACCCGTACACGTGTGCCGTGGACCTGCTCTCCCAGGCGGAACACGGCCCGGACACGCCCGCGGTGCTCATTACGACATCGGAGACGGTGGCCACGAGCACTATTTCCTGGGTGGAGGAGCTTCTCAAGATCCTTCCGACGGCTCCCATCGCCTCGGTCTCCTGGAAGGATTTCGGCGAGGTCGCTGTGACGGAGACGCTCGATGAAGCTTTTGCTCTTGCCGATGAGTATGCCTCGGAACACGTGCAGATTCTGACCGAGCGTCCCCGCGAGGCTTTGGAGAAGATGACGAACTACGGTGCCCTTTTCCTGGGTGAAAACACCTGTGTGTCATATGGCGACAAGGTTCGTAGTGACCAAGAAGTAGTGAAGTGCGGGCACTGACCAATGCAATAGTGTATCGGGACGAATCATGTCCTCCCAACCTTGAAGGCTTCGCGGTACACCGGTGGTCTTTGGGTTGGCAAGTACCTGCGAACGCAGACATACCAGGAGGTGCGGAATCCCCAGGCCAGTGGAGAGCTGGGCAGGCTGTGTGGTCGGGCGGCCCGGGCGGAGAAATTTGAAGGCCACGCGCGGTCTGGTGATTTGAGGGCACAGAAGCATCTGGGGGACAAGGTCGCATGGATTGAACAGAGCCGTGTCCTGACGTGAGGGGGGAGACGGGACATCATACATTCCCGGTTGAAAATGAGGCCAGAACTTAGTTCATCGTCGCCTTGTCTTCTTTTGCGTTTTTGAGGATCCATTCCTTGAAATGAAAACAATTGATTTACGACGTGATGATTAAAGTGCAGTGTCCATTCAGTGCCATGTCTGGCGGGCTTCAGGAGCTACATGTCACATGCAAGACATAAACAGAGCTATGTTCAGCAGGTTACGTGTTGCACTTCGCAGCGGAAGTCTCGAAATTGAATCGCCACTTTAGATAGCATTTCTTTCATCCTCACCCCAATTTAGTCAAAGTGACACGTTTGAATCATTTTCTCATCTTCAGCCATTCTTCGAAAACCGCCCTCAACATTTCCTCAGTCGCATTTTCCCACAACATCATGAGGGCCTCGTTGCCGCAACCTTTAGCAAACGTGTTCGCGACAGACTTTTTGAACTGAATGTGTGCCGGTAGCACATCGTAACAAGCATCCCATCCCCTACAAAAGACTTGGATAGTGAGGTGACGGGCTACCTCATCTTTGAACTGAAAGGCTTTATTGCTTAGAGATTTCAGGCAGTCATGAAGAATGGCGTCGATTGATTTTGACGCTTCGTGTTTTATTGCCTCATGCTGGAAATAGTTCGCTGCAGTCCAGAGTCTGATACTATTGGCGAGCCGATTCGATTCAGGCATGTTTTCGTAACACACTTTGAAGGTGCTGCACAAGGCAGCTGATACGCTATCGAGATGTAATGGCCAAGCTCTGGGAGTAAGGATGGGGACTTCCAACTTGATAACATGAGTGCTTTCTCTGCAAATGGCTTAGTCACGGCCGTCTTGAAGTATTCAGATCCGTGGGTGAGGATATTTTGATGAACAAGCCACTCTTTATCGCCACATTTCACGGTGATGATTGGCTGTGGGTCCCTGGGAATTCCCAAGTTAGTACATCTGGCTACACATTCGCTCCAGAGAGTATAGAGCGGCGGGAACTTGCCACAAGTTGCACACTTGGTTCTTGACGATCTCCAGCGTCTTGGTATGAGCTTCAGCCCCTGCCGGGGAAGCTCGGCTAGCCATGATGCCAGCTACTGGTGGTCTGAAGCCTCAAGATAGATTCGAAAGGCTGAACACAACGTTGTACTGAGTTCGTCGACCCCCGTATTGAAACCACGAATGAGATGTATGGTTCAGGTTCAGGTGGTGAACGGAAGCCCTGCGCCTCTAATATTCGGGGGAAGCAAGTTGTGTAGTACCTCGAAAGTTCGGAAACCCCGGTCCTTCCTTTGGATGAGGAAAGACTTATTTTGTGATGAGCGTGGCTGGGAAAGAAAGTAAGTGGCCACAGATTCACCTCGTAATTCTTTAGGGCAACCACAAGAATAAGACAATTACAAGAGACAGTCCCGTTGTTCCATACATTGAGTGGGATATATGGGCTAATCTAGTTAAAATCTAAGATATGCCAGAGTCATTCTGCAATTGCCAACGATCTCGTTGTCTCAGCTTCAAGGGCTGCGTCCTCGCCTGCATCAGCCCCTGAAATATGTATGTAGTGATTTGAAAACTGTATATCAGGATATCCGGCTCGACGACTCGGGCCTCAGATTGCATATGCAAACCAAGGTATGGATACGTACATGTGGGTCTCGACCTCACACTGTCATCCGCCTGTCTGATCGCCAACTGTGGAAGGGGCAACAGCCATAAAAGAGCAGTGCAACTTCATCAAAACATCATGAGCCAGCAGGACGGTGGCGCCCCTCAGGGGCACACCCGAAATAAGTCGGTCACAAAATGTAAGTCGTCCGGGTGAAGCTGCATCCCGCAAGCCCCATAAGCCTACACCAAGGCACTCAACCACAGGACTCTGGCGGACTGAGCGACTCACGACATGCCATAGGCGTATGCTAACCCATCAACAGCGTCTCGTCCAAGGTCGTCGACTAAGGGCCCCCTCGATCTTGCAGAGTAGGACCCCATCCCCATTTGCGACAGGGACGATGCTGACACTCCCAGCACCCCCCTCAACGACCCCCTCTCGTCGCCCTCACGCCTCGAACCCCTCCAGCCCAAGCGCGCCTCGAGCCAGCGCCCACCAGGCCACCCATCACCGAGCTTCCGCTCGCCAGCCCCGTCACCCGCCCCGCCTGCCGTGCGCGCCTCGATCACCAAGAACTTCAGCTTCCTGCTGCGCCCCGAGATCTACCAGCCCCTGCTGCCGCTCAACGTGCCCGTCGCCTTCCGCAACTCGACCAAGCAGCCGCGGCCTGATGCGCCGCTCGCCGAGCTGCTCAGCCAGGGCCACTTCCGGGCCGCGGCCATCTCGGCCGTGCAGGAGCTCACGTCAGCGTCGCCCCGCGCGGCGCCCGTCGACCCGACCGACTACCGGCGCATCTTCGACCTGCTGTACACGCGGCTCGCGTGCCTGACGCTCTGCGACGCGACGTCGACGGCGGCGCAGGAGGTGCGGGCGCTCGAGGACCTCAACAACGCGGCCATCTACGTCGACGACGACACGGGCGAGCACCTCGTGCCGTGGGCGCTGCGCGTGCTCAACGTGCGGCTGCAGGCGCTCGGGTTCGGCGACCCGCGGCGCGCCGTCATGAGCTACCACGACCTCGCGCGCGAGGCACGCGACCAGGGGGCGCGGGCGGCGGCACGGCACGACGCGGCGGGGCGGACGCTCTGGCGCGGGCGGTTGCAAACCTCGGATCCAGGACGCCCGACACACTCGTAGATATTAAGAACCTTACTTGGGGGGTTTGGATAGATACTTCAGAATCCTTTGCCTGGTTACTGATAAGTAACCTTCGCCATCATAAAAATGACATTCGCACGCCCGTTCCTTTCAAACCAGACACACTTAGTTTGTCGTAAGATTATTAACTATAGCTATACCTTAGTATATTTTTCTAGT
>NW_003315032.1:1421068-1423666 GCF_000150825.1 Verticillium alfalfae VaMs.102
GACGCCTGTGAAAGAGAGAGGACTCGCGGGGCCCGCGCACCTCTTCGGCAGTTTCGCGTTCACGCCGACGGCGTCACTCGCTGACGCGGGCGCTGCTGTGGCTTCCTCTCGGGGACGTGGCCTCGGCGCGGCGGTCGTCTCGGCGCTCCCCAGGGCACGGGGCGGCACGCGGAGCAATCATCTGGGGCTCTGCGAGATGGCGGACGGGGCGTATGAGGCGGCGCTGCGGCTGTGGCAGGCGCTCCGGGACGAGGTCGACGACGAGATGGTGGGCGTCAACATGGCTGTGTGTCTGCTGTACACGGGCAACATGGACAAGGTGAGGCTCTCGGCCGCACAGGCAGCTGGTGCATTGTCATGCTAACAGGTGGTGTAGGGCCGCGAGGTGCTCGAGAGCATGGCGGGCTCTGGCCGTTCCTCGCACACGCTGCTGTTCAACCTCAGCACCATGTACGAGCTGTGCACGGAGAGGAACCGAGCGATGAAGATCAAGCTCACGGAGAAGCTGGCGGGGCTGGATGCGACGGAGAGTGGGTGGGAGAAGACGAATGCCGACTTTAAGCTCTGATGGGGGATGATTGGCAGCTACAGATGGCAGCACAGATGGCAGCACAGATGGCAGCGCAGATGGCTGCACAGACGGCAGCGCAGATGGCTGCACAGACGGCAGCTACAGACAGGGTACTGAATTTCAGCATGGCGATTCTGATCATGTCATATCGTTGATCCGTGTAGCAGCGTCGTTGGAGGCATTCCGACAGCTCTCTCTCTCTCTCTCTCTCTGGCAATCCCCTCGCAGCTGGCCGCTACAGCTGGCATGTGGCAGCTGGCAATTGCAGCTGGCAGCTGCAGCTGGCATCTGCACAGGCCAGCATTGCGAGCCTTCCTGCTCGTGCAGCATCCCCTGAAGACGAAAGCCAGCCAATCCCGAGCAGAGGAGGCTGGGTGGAGCTCCCCCGCAAAAGGTTCCTGATCCACAGCGCATCGCCATGATCAGCACTGTGTCCTCCTGCCTGCTCGTGCCATGTTCACCTGCCTATCCGTGCCGCGTCCACAGTGCAGCCAGACGACGCTACGCCGGACGCGGTACCTCGCACCTCGACAGCTCTCCACCCGCCGACGCCAACCCCCGTCATGTCAACACTGCAGCGAAACATAGTTCATCGGACGTCATGTCACTCGGCAGCACACGTCCGCCGACGGGGAACCTCTGTCGTGCCCACGCAACCCTGGGCCCCCAGGGCGACGCGTTCGCACGCTGCAAGACACACAAAGGGGATCCAGCCCGTCCCGAGCCATGCCCCCTGCCTGCCCTTACTCACTGCCCTGCCCTGCTTTGGCCCTTTCCTTTCCGTGACGCTGGATGCAGTGCCGATGTCGTAGTACTCGTCGCCAGCAGGCAAGGTACCTACCTACCTACCTTTAAGGTACCTACCTTTGGGGAGTAGCAGCAGCTGTAGTAATCAAGAGATACGTCCATCCGTACGAAGAACAGTAGCACTCGGCAGCTGGCCACCACCACCACCACTGGCCTCCCTCTTCCTCGCACTTCATCTCCTACTCTCTCCTCTTCACACGCCTGCTCCCCCAGCCCTTTTCCATTCCTCCCCCATCTCCCTACATCGCCAATCACCATCGAAACCCATCCCATTGCCATCAGCACCTCCGTCTACAGCTTCAGCTCGCCTCCGCCGTCTCGCTGTCCCCCTGGGAGCATCCTCTCTCGTCCCACCCCCGCCCCAGCCAGCTACGCAACGCGCGCGCAAAGAGAGAGAGAGAGAGAGAGAGAGAGAGCCACAGTGCGCTTTGCCCTTACGTCATCGCCATGGACGCCAACCCTGCCCCCGGCGCTGTGCCAGCTGTTGCCAGCATCGACCAAGGTGAGCAAGCCGTCCACCATTCCCGCAGCCCCATTCACAACATGATGCATCGCCAATTTTCTGGGTGCACGCGGGCGCTGCCGTTGCTCGCGCGCGGGCGCATTGCTGATCGGGCCGCCGGCGGGAAAAGCGAGGGGCGGTGCGGCGCCAATGCGATGCGGTGCGGCTGCCCGCTGCTGGGTCGTCGTCCGTGTCTCTGCGCACCAGCCAGCAGGCGGCCAGCAAGCCCAGCCGAATCGCGAACCCACATCCTGCTGATGGCCTGCTTTCCCTTTTTTTGTTCTTTCCCTTGCTTGTTCTGTGCACACGGAACACGCTGCTGACGTGCCATCCAGTCGTAGCCGACGAGCCGGCTGCCGCCGCGCCTGCCACCTCCTCCCTCGGTGCACCCGCCACGGGCGCGAACCCTCTTGCTGCCGAGGACGCCAAGACGGCCGACGAGCCTGCTGCGCCCGCGGCCCCGGCTGCCGCTGCTGCGCCCAAGGCGGCCACCGTCGAGCCCAAAAGGGTTGTCACCCGTCTGGATGCCTCGGACAAGGCACGCCCGTCGCCGTGTCGGGTACGGCCGCGGACACGGCCATTGACACGGCGGCCGAGCCCTCGAACCCCATCCCTGGACTGACCTCGACCGATCCCGCCGCGCCCGTCACGGCCCGAACGACGCCACGGACGCCGTCAAGGACGCCGCGCTGCCGAACCCGCCGACAAGACGGACGTC
>NW_003315032.1:1423967-1424811 GCF_000150825.1 Verticillium alfalfae VaMs.102
GCGACGCCAAGAAGAGGAAGCCCGGCCGCCCGCCCAAGGCCGTCACGGCCAACGGCACCGAGAACGGCAACGGTCACGGCGAGGACAAGGAGGGGCTCGGCGAGAAGCTTGCGAAGAAGGTCAAGAAGGTGCTGCCCACGCCTGGCAAGACCGCGCGCAAGACGCGCAGCCAGGGTCCTGCTTAGGCACGGATCGAGTCATTTGCTACCGTGGCTGCAGATGGCGTTTTTTTCGTTTTTGTTTTTGGGGTTGCTAACGAGGTGGACGTGTGATGATGGTGGGCTAACACGGTGGACGTGACATGGTGACTGACACGGTGGGCACGGTGGACATGGCAACAACACGGTGGACACGGAGGTGGTGCTGGTGTTTCTGTGCAATGGGTGATGTTTTTTTCCACCTCGGTTTCTGGGTCTTGCGTGTTTTCAACGGGATGCAGGCAGCCTGGCACAGTCGGACGATGGCTATCGTGATGACTGGGCTGGGTCCGAGTTGTACATAGGATGACGAGCTGCGATGCTATGCGCACAAAATGGAAGGTTCTGCTTTGTCTGCATGGCTTCCTCCATCCGGCCTGCTCCTCGGAGCTCGACAATGCTGTGCAGTGGTATGCGTGGTCTGTGTGCTCTTCGTCTCGGTCTGCCTGCTACATGGCATGCCCTCGGGAGCGTACTCTTTAGTAGTTCAGGCCAGTGGCACCTATCCGAGGGCACCCAGCAGCGACCGAGAAAATAGACGGCATTGTACGAATCAGCAACTGATACGGCTCGAGCTTTGCACTTGGTTCTCGTGGGAATGCCGTCCATATGCTGGAAGCACAGTCTGTCCTCGTAACGAACGCTCG
>NW_003315032.1:1424951-1425701 GCF_000150825.1 Verticillium alfalfae VaMs.102
CAGCAGGAGACAAGTCAAACGGTACAGCTCACCGTCCACCACCGTTTCCATTCGCCAAAACGCTCGTCCCGGCCCCAAGGAGAGAGACGCCAGCGCCTGACTCAAACACCCAACACCCAGCACATCCCCCCCCCCCTCCTCGTGTCGACCACAACAAACCAAGAGACAAGTTGCATTCCTCGGGCGGCCTCACCTGTCCTTTGTGGCACTTCAACATGAGGAAAAGGCCCCCGATCATAGGGTGGTCCGCGGAGACTGAGGGCATCGGGGGAGGAGAAAGAGCGCGTGACGTCAAAGGATCAACAAGCGTGCCCTCTTTTGAGCCCATCCCTTCTCCCCCCCCCCGGCTCCGCTGCTCCGCTGCGCTGTGCATTACTGTGCTGGGTCGCTCGTCAGATCTTGGCCCCCCCCCCCCAAATGCAATGCGCAGCAGCTTGTTTGGTCCCCAAGCTCCCTCCGCGGGACCTCGGTGGGGATCGTTTTTCCCTCTTTGGGAACCTGTGAGAAAGCTTGGTGCGTGCCCATTTGAGCAAAAAAAAAAAAAACAGTTGGGACAGAGAGGGCGCCGATCGCGTTGGCGTGCTTGGCACGAGTGGCAAGTGTAGAAGGGTCGAGAACCCTTGGTTTTTTTTGGGTGGTTGTGAGATGGTTGGCATGGATTTGGCTGCAGGATTTTCCAGCGAAGAAAGCAGCTTGTGGGTGAATCGTCAAGCTTGTTGGCAAGTGACCGGAGGGGGCCCGGGAACCGAA
>NW_003315032.1:1425801-1427276 GCF_000150825.1 Verticillium alfalfae VaMs.102
GTCCTTGGCCATCCCGGTTCAGCGAACCCAATTGGGGGCTCTGGGGTTCTGTTGCATCAAAGAGCACAGATGGACATGACCGACGAAACGTCTGGGGTTGCTCATCAAAGAAACCGACCCCCAAAGAACGGACCCCGGTAAGCCCGCGTCCTCGCATAAACTACTGAAAGCACTGCCTTTGCCGTGGGCCTCGTATTCCGATCCAGGCTTGCCCAGGCTCCGAGGAACGGCCCAGGCTCGAGGGTGCCCCAGTGAGCAGTGACGCCAGCGGCCGTCCCGGGACGCCCGACCCCACCCCGACGGGCAAAAAATAGCACAGCGCATGCCAGGGACCTAGTACTGTCGATGGTGTCCACTCGACAGCACAGTGTCCACCCGACAGCACAGAAGAGGGCCTGTGGATTGGGTGCGCGGCGCTCGCTCAGGAGGTCGGCCAATGGCTGGCATGGAGTGACGCCAGACGCGGCTCCACCTCTGCCTCTCTCCTCTGCCTCTCTGCCTCAGTACGGTACCAACAGTACCAGCGGTACCTAGGTCTGTCTGCCTGTAGTGCCTGCGTCCCTGCGTGCCGGCGGGAAGAATTTTCGGCGGTTGTCGACGGTTGTTTCGTGTCGAGGGCGCTGACGACGCTGCTGAGGTACCTCGACGTGGGTGCAGGCCGTGCGGCGAGACAAGTCACTCTCGGGAAACGCCAGCCCACCGTCTCGGCCTACCGGTACAGTTTTGCTTGAGTGCTTGGTAGGTGGCAGCCGGCCGGGCAGGCCTGCACCCACACCCACTGACTTCATCACCAGATCCAGAATGCATGCCGTAGCGGCATGCTCGACACACCCTCAACGTCCTACGTCCTGGTCCTTGTTCCTGTGCCTGTTTCCTGGGGCATCCCCTCCATCGACCCCCATCCCCCCTCCTTTCACCCTACGTACAGTCCTGACTTTTCTCTCGCCCTCTTCCGTCTCCATGCTCGGCCCCAGGAACATCGGCCATCTCTTCCTAACAACACGACCGTCCCAGATCTCCCACTCGCTAGAGATCGGACCGTCGTCACGACACACGAGAACACGGACGCACAACGCAAGAAACACCAGCACTGCACAGCATTTTTATTTTTTTTCCTCTTTCGTCCCTCGTTGAGCCGTGCTATCTGGGACCCGTTTCAGTAGTCGATCAACGACCACACCCCCCGGACAGTCCACCAACGTCATTTCCCGAGGGTCAATTCGTCGTGGCCACTGAGTGCAAACCATCCTTTTGCACCTTTCAGTCTCTCTCTCTCTCTCTCTCTCTCTCTCTCTCTCTCTCTCGTCCCCCGCGGCGACAAGCATCGATAGCCAAACGACGAAGACGACCCGTCGTTCGTAACACACCTACCATCGCGGCTGTTTGGTAGACCCTTTTCCTTCGGGATACGAACGTCACCTGCCGACCTGCCCTCCTTTGGGCCCCCGACATCACCTCTACACAGACACATACAG
>NW_003315032.1:1427466-1431566 GCF_000150825.1 Verticillium alfalfae VaMs.102
TTCTGACCCTCGACAGCTCCAACAAACCTCCTTCTTCGCTGCCCTCGGTACCTCGGTCCTGTTCACGCTCGGCATCGCAATTGCCTTCTCCTTCCTGCGACCCTACAACCAGTCCGTCTACGCCCCCAAGACCAAGCATGCCGACGAGAAGCACGCCCCGCCGCCCATCGGCCGCAAGCTCTGGTCCTGGGTCTTCCCCCTGTGGAGCACCACCGAGTACGAGTTCATCCAGTACGCCGGCATGGACGCCGCCATCTTCATGCGCTTCGTCGAGATGCTGCGGAACCTCTTCGTCACCCTGACCGTCTTTGTGCTCGCCATCCTGATCCCCGTCAACCTCACCCAGGTCGACGTCTCGGGCGAGGGCCGCGCCTGGCTGGCCATGCTGACGCCCTCGAACGTCTGGGGCGACGCCCAGTGGGCCCAGGTCACCGTCGCCTACGGCATCAACGCCATTGTCATGTTCTTCTTGTGGTGGAACACGAAAAAGGTCCTGCACCTGCGCCGTCGCTACTTCGAGAGCGACGAGTACCAGAACAGCCTGCACGCGAGGACGCTGATGGTGAGTTTTTTTTGGCTTTTTTTTTTCGACCTTCGCCGTCGTGGCCTGCCACCCCCGCCCAGATGCCTGCTGACCACCATGACAGCTCTACGATCTTCCCAAGGACCGCAGCTCCGACGAGGGCATCGCCCGCATCATCGACGAGGTCGTTCCCAGCTCCTCCTTCTCCCGCACCGCCGTCGCCCGCAACGTCAAGGATCTGCCCAAGCTCATCGCCCAGCACGACCACACCGTGCGCAAGCTCGAGTCCGTCCTCGCCAAGTACATGAAGAACCCGGCCCAGCTGCCGCCCAACAGGCCGCTCTGCAAGCCCTCGAAGAAGGACCCCTCGTTCAGCACCTACCCCAAGGGACAAAAGGTCGACGCCATTGAGTACCTGACGCAGCGCATCAAGACGCTCGAGGTCGAGATCAAGCAGGTCCGCCAGAGCGTCGACAAGCGCAGCTCCATGCCCTACGGCTTCGCCAGCTACTCCGACATCACCGAGGCCCACAACATCGCCTACGCCTGCCGCAAGAAGCACCCCCGCGGCTCGACCATCAAGCTGGCCCCGCGGCCCAACGACATCATCTGGAACAACCTGCCGCTGTCGGCGTCCACGCGCCGCTGGAGGCGCGTCATCAACAACCTGTGGATCACCCTGCTCACCTTCATCTGGATCGGCCCCAACGCCATGATCGCCGTCTTCCTCGTCAACCTCAACAACCTGGGCCGCGTCTGGCGCGAGTTCCAGACCGAGCTCGTCGAGAACAAGACCTTTCTGGGGCCTTCGTCCAGGGCATCGCCGCGCCGGCCATCACCTCGCTCGTCTTCCTCGTGCTGCCCATCATCTTCCGTCGCCTGTCGATCAAGGCCGGCGACCAGACCAAGAGCGGTCGCGAGCGCCACGTCGTCGCCAAGCTGTACGCCTTCTTCGTCTTCAACAACCTGGTCGTCTTCTCCCTGTTCAGCGCCACCTGGACCTTCATCGCCGGCGTCATCAACAGGACCGGCCACGGCGCCGACGCCTGGGACGCCATCCTCGAGGAGAACATCGCCGACACCCTGTTCCTCGCCCTCTGCACCGTCAGCCCCTTCTGGGTCAACTGGCTCCTCCAGCGCCAGCTCGGTGCCGCCATCGACCTGGCCCAGTTCTGGCCCCTGATCTACAGCTTCTTCGCCCGCAAGTTCTCGAGCCCCACGCCGCGCGACCTCATCGAGCTCACGGCGCCCCCGGCCTTCGACTACGCCCCCTACTACAACTACTTCCTCTACTACTCGACCATTGCTCTGTGCTTCGCCGGCATCCAGCCCATCACCCTGCCGGCCGTGGCCCTGTATTTCGCCATCGACGTCTGGCTGAAGCGCTACCTCCTGCTCTACGTCTTCGTCACCAAGACCGAGTCGGGCGGCATGTTCTGGCGCGTCGTCTTCAACCGCGTCATCTTCGCCACCATGCTCGCCGACCTCGTCTTCTTCCTGACCTGCTGGGTTCGTGGCGAGGGCGCCCACCACACCCACGCCCTCGCCATCGTTCCTCTGCCGTTTCTCATGCTCCCTCTTCAAGTTCGTCTCCTCCCGCCAGTTCGACGACAAGATCCGGCTACTACTCGACCCTCAACGTCGCCAAGCACCCCGAGAGCGGCCTCCAGAAGGAACAGCGTCTGCGCAGCGAGAGGCTCGCGTCGCGCTTCGGCCACCCGGCCCTGTACAAGCCCCTCATCACGCCCATGGTGCACCAGAAGGCCCAGGCGACGCTCCACATTGTGTACAAGGGCCGTCTGTCCGACGGGCGCGAGGCCGGCGCCATGGACGGCATGTCCGTCTCCTGGCTACTCGGACACGTTTGCGCTGGACCCCATGAACGCCGGCAAGCCCGGCAAGCAGATGAACACCAACGTGCCCGGCTTCGAGTTCGTCTCGGACTCGCACATGGATTTCGAATTCTACAAGAACCGGCCGGAATTCGCCGACGAGCACGGCCAAGGCGACCTCTTTGGCGCCGACGCCGACAGGATGAGGCCCGGCACCCCCGGTTCCCACGGCGGCGAGTCCGACTACTCGCGCCCCGGCACGCCCACGATGAACGCCATGGCCGGCGGCATGACGGGCTTCAACCGGCCCCTCCACCGCGCGCCGACCCACGAGTTCAACACGGCGGCAGCAGGCTACCACTCGCCCAACGGCGGCCGCGCCTCGCCCGGCCCGGGATTCCCGCAGGGCATGTGCTACGACCGCTCGCGCAGCCCGCTGTACGCCAACGCCAACGGCAACGGCAGCAACACGGCACTCGTGCAGGACGCGGCGGGCATGGGCATGGGCATGGGCATGGGCGCGCCGGCGCCCAGCTACAGCAACAACAGCGTCGGCGGGGGCCGCGTTCGCAGCGTCGACAGCTTCCGCATGAGCCCACGCCGGTACCCAGCACCGGCGCGCTCGGCGACGGGACCGAGGGGGTATAGCAACCTCCCTCAGGTCGAGGCCGACCTAAGCCCTGGCGACTCGGACCCCAGAAAGATGACTACTTCCGGGCACGCGCGCAGCCAGAGCGGCCTGCGAGGGGTGTAGAGACGCGCGAGAGTGCATCGCTCGTCTCTTGTCTGTTTTTCTTTCTTTTGTTTTCTTGGATCGCACAAAGCACCGGGCGGCGTTGGCAGGGGAATTTTTCATTTGCCGAGAGACTTGGGGTTTTGTTTCCCTCGCTCTCTTGTTCTCTTACACTGTACGGCACGGCTCCGCGTGGCTGTGGCCTGTTCATAATCCGGGCGGTAGACCTGTACAAAGCTCATGATGGATGAAAAGCGCGGCACTATAGACTGGATCAAGTGTGAGGACGGTAGAGAGCATAAGATTTTAATCCACAGTGTAGAGTCATCTGCGGTGCGGGAGGGAAGCATTGTTCAAACCGGGCTGCATGACTTGCGCGTGGGTACTGTGCAAGTTTTCGGTGTTGTCGCTCTACCCGTTGACTTTGTGTTCACATTGCAGAAGACACGATGCAGTGCCAACGCTCGCTGCTCGACCAGGCTATCTTTCTCAGGTCGGCATTCCGCCAATCATAGTCTGACCAGCTGCAGAGTAGGCGTATCACTGATTTCCCGTACGTCAATACGCAGGGAATGACTCCCAGCTCCCGGCAGCATGGTTCACACGTGCAAGCATGAGCATCACCTCGGACGCCCGATCGACAGCCGATGGCCACGTATCAGTACTCCGCCGTCGATGACAGGACGATCCGGCTCGTCACGCTCCGCCCGGCACGCCGACCGACGCGCTCTGTCTCCACCTGCACGCGCACTCGCTCGACGACGCCGCCACGCTCCCGGCCTATGAAGCCCTCTCGTACGTCTGGGGTTCGCCCGCCGAGACGTTCCCCGTGACCGTCGACGGCGGCGCGACGCTCACTGTGTCGCGCAACCTCCACGAGGCGCTGCTGCACCTGCGCGGCCCGGCGGCGCCGCGCACCATGTGGATCGACGCCCTCTGCATCAACCAGCAGGGACCTCGGCGAGCGCCGCCACGCAGGTGCAGCACATGGGGGCGCTCTACCGCGGGGCGG
>NW_003315032.1:1431991-1433239 GCF_000150825.1 Verticillium alfalfae VaMs.102
TGCGGCAGCGGCACCCGTGACGACGACGCGTCGGTTGGCGCTCGACGCGAGCTGGTTCCGCCGGCGACGTCGCCCTCGCCAAGGGCGACCGCGGGCCGGGGCTCGTCCGCCTCGTGCTGCGGCCGTGGATCCGACGCGTGTGGATTCGGCAGGGAGATCTTTCTCCCGCGGCCTGGCGCCGCCGTCGTCCAGTGCGGCGCCGCCGTCGTGCCGTGGAAGGCCCTCAAGGACGTCGCCTTCTGGCTCGGCACCAAGGAGGTCCACTACTACCCGGACGTCGTCGCTGATCTCGAGCGCAACGCGCCGGCCCTGTTCGCCATGGACCGCGTGCGCGCGCTCGGCGAGGAGGTCCCGCGCGGCCTGTTTGCCACGCTGAGCGCCGCCGTGCTGTCGAACTGCACGGATCCCCGCGACCGCGTCTACGGCATGCTCAACATGCTGTCCGACGAGGACCGCCGCACCTTCCCCATTGTCGCCGACTATACCCTCCCCATGGGCAACCTGTACCGCGGCCTCGCCCTCGTGTGGCTCGAGCGGCGCAAGAGCCTGGACTTTCTGACCTATGCCGGCTTGCACCACCCGCAGGCGCTGCACGACGGCAAGTTCCTGCTCACCTGGGTGCCCAACTGGACGGCGCGGTGTCCGGGCGTCAAGACGGCCCTGCCGAACGCCGGCGGGTTCGTGCCGTGCCGGGCCAGCCTCGTCGGCCGGGAGACGCTGCGAACCTGCGGCGTGAAAGTCGCGCGGCTGGCCAAAGTGGTCTGCGACAGCACCAAGTCGAACACGCTGCTGGCCGAGTTCTCGGATCTCAGAGAGGCGTTCTGGGCCGTGCGCCGAGCCGAGACGGCGTATCAGGGGTACGATGACCTCCTCGAGGCCTTTACGCGACTGTGGTTCGGCAACCAGTTCCGCGACAGGACGGTGCCGGCCGCGCGCGATACGGGGCACGACATGGCCTTTGACGAGGCGAGGGCGTTTATGCAGGCCACGTTTGACGAGGACAGGGCCACCAGCCGGACCATGAACGCCGTCGAGGCCCGCTGTCTGACCGTGTTTCGCAACCGCCAGCAGAGGGGCATGGTCTGTCTGACGGACGACGGCCATGTGGCGCGCGTGCCTGTGGCGGCACAGGTCGGGGACGTCTTCTGCGTGCTGCCCGGGTGCCCTTCGCTGCTTCTTCTGACGCCTGCGCCTACTGTTGGGGATGGTCGCGGCTTTGCCGAGGTGGGCGAGGCGTACGTGGATGAA